>NC_024322.1:7791990-7797122 GCF_000523025.1 Cynoglossus semilaevis | reverse complement strand
AAAGAGAGAGAGAAAGAGAGAGAGAGAGAGAGAGTAACAATTATGACTCCTCAAATCTTTAGCCCAAAGAAGATGTTGTTCTTGTCTTGGTCTTAGGAAACAGGAAGTGAGGTGGACTGCTTCAAGGATGGATAAAAAAAGAGTTTTCACCACTTTCAAAATGTTATTTTCAGAACTTTCTGTGTCATCAATGAAATGTTGAGCCTTCATTTTGAATGAAAACCAATTTAGAATTTAGTGAGCCCACTTTTCATTCAGTGAATCAGATGGTGAGAACATCTCCAGTACAAACGTGCCCACTTTTCATTCAGTGAATCAGATGCATCTCCAGTACAAACGTTTTTTTCAGTTTTTTAAAAGACACCTTGCAATTTATGTAAAAAAAAAGATTTAAATACCTGCCATTGTGACAGTTTATAGTTACATCCACTATGACTAAAACGTCAACAAAAGAAAACCAGCCCCACTGACTGATCGCATGCTTCACCATGAGGACATTTCACACTTATGGTGATTGGGTCGAGGACTGTTCTATTTAGACCATAATCACATTCTATTATGTGTAGGTGAACAATATATAGCATTGGTTCATTCACAGTTTTCTAACCCACGTCCAACATTCAGGACAAATACAGATCGTACGTGACATTTGACACTTGTACAAAGTGGTCTGATGTCACAGCCTTCTTTGCTGTCTACAATTTTATCAACATCACTGTGACAGTCTTCTGCCTATTTAAATAAAAAGAAATAAAATAATATATATATATATATGTATAAACAATAGTTGAGTGGCTTTAATTGTCAAAGTGTTCGTTTTTTGTTTTATTTACATATTTTGATTTCAAAATTTAGTTTAGCCAAAAAAATAAAAAATAAAACGAAAAAGTACTTGCTAATTTAAGAAGTGGGCAAAAGTCAGAAGAAATCAGTCTGAATCACAGCTCTGTGATCAACAAGGCAGAACAATACAAAAACCTGTCTGATCAGCAGCGAACAACATGTCAGATGTTCATAGTTCATCCAAAAAAAAATAAAAAAAATAAACATTGTACTAAACATCTGAACAGAAAGAATGACATGAAAAGGATTTCAAACACCTATTGTTCTTTTAAAAAGTTGACTAACTAGTTACAGTATGTGGAAAACTACAAAATATAGGTTTGTGAGATAAACATTAATAATGAAACAATAATCATGTAACTGGTTTTATGTCTTTATTGCAACATAATAAACCATATTTTATTGACTACCAGTAGCAGCTGTACAAAACTATACAATACATTTCTTTTTATTTTTCTACTATGGTATGAAATCAATGTTCAGCAGAATTATATTTTACATATTGTTGGTCTGGGTCACTTACACATAGCATAAAAAGAAAACGGAGGACCACAGATGGACATTAGCCATCGGCTAAAGCTGCCATTATTACTATTGTTGCAGTTGTCAATTAAGTCTGATAAACTAATAAATCTAAACCTTTAAAGTGTATTAATAATATTTATAATAATTAATAAAAGCATCATAATAATTTATAATGCAGGAAATGGGTCATATAAATTATGTAAAAACCTCTGTAGCCCTTTTAGAAATACCTCAGTGAAGGTATAAATATGGTTTTAAATATGTGTGTATTTCCACTCGCTCCACGCCCGTTTCCTGCGCCTACAGCAGCAGCATATATGAGAATCTATATCTCTCTATCTGTCCGCTCGTCCTCTCGACGTGTCTTTAAAAAACCTCCTGGCAGATGGTACTTTGTGTTCATTGCAATATGTTGTTATGACAACAGTCTGTGTGATGTTTTCCTCTCCTTGATGCTTGACATGTGTTGCCTCAAATTCCCCACCCTGCGATGAATCCGCTAAACAACCTGAGACCGAGCATTCGTAGCCGGATACGTCCAAACAACATAAGGTATTGTCTGTGTGTGTGTGTGCCCCACAAAATTTTTTTTTTTTTAATTTAATTATTTTTATTTATTTATTTCCTTCAAATAGGCAAAGGGTGCACTTTAGCAAAACGAGGAACTGATCATTTTTGAGCATTGTTTTGCATAACGAACATCTGTCAAAAGACGTTTCCTCCATCATCGACTGCTTTACACCGCCCCCTAGAGGATATAAAATAAAACTACAAAAAACAAAAACAATTTTAAAATGACTACGTTTTTCGTTCCCCGTGAGATACGGTTATAAAAAAAATAAAATAGAGCTACAGTGCATAATTATGGATTAAAAACTATTTTTTAAATTTTTAATGCAAAATATTGTTCAGTTTCTTCTACCTCGGTGCTGTCAATAGGCTTATTTTATGCCAAATATTGGCAAAAATATTAAATTCTGACCCGAATATAAAAATATATATTTTTATAGAGAACTAATAGATAAAATGGGAGGAGGTAATTAAAGTTGTATGTGGAAAATATTTTGATTTCCAAACCATGTCTCAGAACAAAATGTTTTGTAACAGGACTTTTCCTATTACAGTAAACGGTATGTTACTTAAGAGTTCACTGCAACTGAACTTGTTGTCTTTCACGGTTTCTACAAATAGGGAAGTAAATGAGGGCCACCTTTTCACATTTTACTGCAAATTCCATAGTTGATTCTGAGCAGAATTGACCAAATAAACCAAATAATTTAATGGCAGATGTGTTTGAGGCCACAACCGAATAGGAAGATGACGTGTCAGCGTTTTTCAAGTATCAGCTAATCCTGACTGTTCATTTGGCTGTGACCTGTTATACTGCCATCGATCAAACAGATGTTTGATCACATGCAACAGTAGATATAAAAAAATAACAGAATCTTTACAAACAGACACATTTCTATACAACTCTCGTGGCATAGTTAAAATACTTCAACAATATTTCAACCATCTTATTACCTGTAATCTTTCCTGCGTTCCTTTGCAAACATCGAAAGCAGCAAAAACGTTTTGTATTTCCCCATTAAATACAAAATTGGTTCACAGTCCATTCCTTAATGCAATCAAACCTTGTCCTCCAAGTCTGTTGAGATGTGTGCAGGTCACAGCTCCTCGTCCGTCTCCTCTCTCCTATCTGCTAGCCCCCCACCTTTTGCGTATGACACACAACCATTGAGTTGGATCCTGTTGGCGTCAAGAATGTCCTTAGAGGAGCCTTCGGGTGACGTCCTGACCACGCTGGAGAAGGACATGCTGGCCTGCAGCCTCAGCAGCTTCTTCAGCTTCTTCTTGTAGCCCTTGCAGGCAAAGAAGTAGATGAATGGATCCAGGCAGGTGTTGAGGTTCATCAGACAGACTGTGATGTGCAGCGACACCTGGAAGGCGGTCAGATCTGCACAGTCAGGACTGGACACCAGCTTCTGTACCATGTACTGCAGGATGTCGATATGGTAGGGACTGAAGCAGATCACAAAGACCAGAGAGACGCAGCTGATCACACCTATGACCTTCTGGCTGCGGCCTGACTTCTCCGTCAGGTGGTTTGTCTTGGCCATGGAGTAGAGTTTAAAACACAGGATGGAGTAACACACCAGGATGGTGATCACTGGGATGCCGTAACCCACAAAGACTGCACCGATCAGTATGGTGGCGATGTGGTCCACCTTCTCAAAGTTGGGGTACTCCATACAGGTGATGTAGCCATCATCCTCCACGTTGGTCAAAGGCATTCCAAGAAGAGGGAGGGTCTGCATCAGGACCAAGAGCCAGACTCCGACACAGATGTAGCGCACATTACTGACCCTCCTGAAGCGGCCGAACCTCAGGGGCAGAACCACAGCGATGAAGCGGTCAATGCTGAGGCAGGTCATGAAGTTGACTCCGGCGTATGTGTTGATGTAGAAGAAAAAGCCTGAAATTTTGCACAGAGCCTCAGACAGAGGCCAGTGGAAGCCCAGAGCGTAGTAGAAGATCCTCAGAGGCAGAGACAGAGCAAAGAGGATGTCGGAGATGACCAGGTTGAGGGAATACAAGGTGGTGGAGTTCATTTTCTTCAAATTAGGACGGATGACGTGGAGGGCCAGGCAGTTTCCAAACAGACCCACTATGAAGACGGTGCTGTAAAAAATCGGCATGAGGACGCGGGTGTAGTTTCGGTGGCTGTACAGAGTGGTGCAGGTGGAGTTGCTGTTGTTGTGTGTGAGCGGGTGAGTGAAGGTCTCAAGTTTAGTGGTGTCACCCATCTTTGAATTTGAGGAAGCAGCGACTGCAAAGAGGAAAAGACAATGTGTGACTTGTGTGTTGGTGAAACACAATGAACGCGTGGTTGTTGTTCCCTCCTCTAGTCAACAGTAATGAAAATCATATCTGTACAAACAAAATATCTTCAAACCTCAGGGTGAAATAGAGTTCAAGAGCATTCACACATCGGAAACTGTGCTTTCACTAAGGAAGTTAAATTGTTTTGTGTCTGTAAAAAACGTGTGGCTGATGTTGAGGCTGTCGCTGTGTTTCTGTGCACATTAGCAAAAAATCCCTCATAAGTAGTAATTATTAGTAGTTAGTACTTCATCTTGTCTTTAGTAACAATTTATTAATGGAGGATGCAGTAATCATTAATATTAGTAGAGTAGCGTAGTAAGTGACACTTCACTGCGATACATGAGATGTATTATGGTGTGTACTGCCATCTAGTGACGTTTTATGGGTAAAGCAGGTTGCAAATAAATTCTAACCTGAGTGAATAAATAACCTTAACCACTAGACCACTTAACCACTTAGAATTTGCTTCTTTTTTTGTTTTTGACTGACTGACTGACTGACTGCAGAGTCATCATTTCCTTTTCACTTGAAATTTCTAAACTTATAATATAACAGTCAGGGATATTTTAAATATAGTTTGTTGTTCCATTAATAATACCCCATTTAAGAGGAAAAGCTGGTAAACACTTCACACTCTGTCGTGACTGTGACACACAGGACACTGGTGTTGTTTTCTAAATGCAGTCTGCAGCTAAAAGTGAGTTGAAGGAAGTGTGTGAACAATGACACAGCTTGACTGTGATTATCCACGCAGCTGTAGCATGCACACTTACACACGCGCCAAATTAAAAAAAAAGGTGGCTGGTGTTGAAAGATGGCCCTGCAGAAAGAGGAAGTGTGTTTCCCCAGGCCTCAGAATGACTGGCAGTGGAAAGTCA
>NC_024322.1:7771254-7791961 GCF_000523025.1 Cynoglossus semilaevis | reverse complement strand
GCTGCTCCTCCGTGTCCTTCCTGCAGCAAAGGAGAAACTCACTTCCTGATGGATTTGGCGCCCGATATACAATTATATTGTCCTTTTTTTGATGTAAAGTGATCCAAATTTAAAGCTGATCAGCTAACGTGACGCAATGTTGCTACTGAGCTTTTCTGTATAAACTTTTTTACCGAAGGTTAAATCTTATTTAGATTTTAAATCTAAATTTTTGCTGTAAATGATGTTGTTAATGTAAGAAACAATATGAAACTCAATAACAAGAATGTTGATAAGAATCGGGTTAGAAACAATTGAATGTTATCAAAGAATATGCTATTTTTTTAAATCATGAGGATTCAGTAGTAACTCAAACCAGCAAAAACACAATAAAATCACCATTAATTCCAGATGACAGCAGAAAGAAAACTTAAATATGGCAAAATAATTACAATAATAAAGTAAGAGGAATGAAAAATATTACTAAAATTATCCATGTAGCTAGAGATTGCCACATATGTTGTAAAACAAATAAATTTTATCCAAAATCTAATCAAAAGCTAAATATACACTAACAATTTAGTTAGGAAGGTGACTAAATGTGTAAACGCAACTGAGTTGAACACATGTGGTAGTGGTGACTTAGTGGTTAAGGACGCGGACTTGGGTCTGGATGGCTTTAGGTTTGAGTCCACCAGCTGCCAAGTTACCACTGAGATACACCGTCCCCACTCACTGCTCCCCGGGCGCTGAACGCTGCCCACTGCTCACTCTGGTGATGGGTTAAAAGCAGAGGTCACATTTGGTTGTGTGCAGTGGTGTGCTGTGTCACAATGACAAGTAGTTCACTTTTTCGTTTGTTTTTTTTTTTGGTTACTAAGAGTTATGCTAGCAACGACCAACATAAATATCTTAAGCCTGAATTTCAGCTAGGAAAGCTAAAAGCTAAAAGCTAAATTTTCTGCCAAAATATTGAAAATGACATGCAATCATTTAAAATAACAGTACAACTCTCCCAGGTTTTTTAATGTAAAAACTTACCTTATAGATGAAGAAAAAAATATTTTCCTTTGGATTTAACGCTGCCAAATAAATGTAGAGTAGGAAAATGTAACTGGTTTATTTGGTCTCATCTGCAAGAGTTGTCCTGACAACACAACTGAAGTCTCACTGAGAGCAGCATACCACAAAAATCTGATCTGTATCTGCTGACAGTAACTATAGTGACAAAATATCCTCTCTCTCTCTCTCTCTCTCTCTGTCTCTCTCTCTTGCTTCCTCCCTCCCTCTCTATAACTTATTCTGTTGCCACATGTGCCTGTCTCCCTCCCTCATATGTAACCATCCTTTTGCATAATTTTTCACACTTTGTTCTCATCTTTGAAACACTCTATGACAGTGATTGAACCTCCTCTCCCTCTGAAACAATGGCAATCGTTGTGTTTCTCAACGTTTTCGTGTAACAGAATTACAAACCTATATTTCTGTGTAGTGTGCCACCAACATGTGACTGTGCCCTGATCTGGAGGAGGAAGTTTGGCTTTGGTGGAAATTTTTTTTTTTTTTTTACAGCAGAAAAATGCAATTTTGCAAATGTTGATTACCCTTCAGAAGAGAAAATTCCCCTCTTTGACAATGGAAATGAAGACAGGGCAGATGAAGAACTCCCCCCTTTTCCCTAGAACACTTCTGTGTTGTTGTCTTTTTCTGCCATTTAGAAAATGAGTTTCACTTCTGACATTCTTGTTGTATTACTCCAAAACAAGATTAATACTGAGATTTTTTTTTTTCCTAGCACCTGTGGTTTCTTTACGCATTTGACAACGTGTTTCAGTATTAAAAGGTCTTCAGACTTTGTTTTAAAGAGGTGCAGAAGAAAGGTGCTTAGAAAATCACATTTGGTTTAAAGTAACAGATCACAGAGGAAACTGTGTCATGTGTGGTCGAGTTGGTTTTTACAAAGGAACAGAAAGTGGTTGAAACTGAAGTAAGATAAACATTTTGTGCAGTCAGACAAAAAGCTAAGTAAAAAAAAAAGGCATGGCACAGAAACTTTTCCAAAGAGAGATTATAAAGAAAATGTTGAATGTCTAGAAAGCTTAATGATGACTTTAAAACTTGGCTAAGGGATAGCTAAAAGCTACAGTAGCTCAAATACAAATGGAGGTGACACCAGAACGTTTAAACGAAGTTGTTTTTTTTTTCAAATACCGTAACCTTTTTTGTTCTTGGCAGATTGTAGCAATTCTTTCCACTTTTTTTCCATCCTTTGTGTACTTTAAGTAATGCATTTTCTAATTTTTACTTCCAACATGAAAATCAACCAATGAAAATCCAGAAACCTGTGAACCCTAACAGCAATATAGCTGGAGTTCTTGGCTGTACCGTACCATTAAATGTAACAGTTTTTCTAGATGTGTGAGGTGGCAACAAAGTGGTGGTTAGCCCGTTAGCAGAACCAAAATTCAAAACAAAGCAGCTGCCAATAGAAAGCCTTTCAGTTTGGTAGTGTGCTGTGGGACTTTTCAAATGTGAAATACGTGCCGTGGTTCAAAACAAGTTGGGCAACAGGTTGGGAGGAGCTAGAGGACTTCTAAAATTATTAAACTAAGGTCGAGTTCAAAATTGTGCAGTTATGTCAGATAAATCACACTATCTGCCTGCTTGTGGTTTTCACACTTTTAATGCACACCTAGATACACTGCTCTCCAGTGGAAAAAAAGACATTAAACACAACAAACTGTATTGCTTTTCTTCCCTGAGCCAACCCTTCCTGTGTAAGGCTTGTGCAAACGCTTGCAAACGCAAATTTATTTTGTGAGAAATTGTTACAAAACAGGAGGTGATTTTATTTATTGTTTAAAGCTAGAATCAGAAACAGCACATCTGTCAAAACCAGAGACAAAATAACCTGTGGCATGTAGAAGTAGCAGCTAAAGACAGGATGACTTAAGATGAAAATGAAAGATATAAACATTTTGTAGAAATAAAACAAGCAATGAAAAACTAGCAACATGAAGCAAAATGCTAGCCCAGCATATAGCAAAAATAACTCAAAACCAAAAAAGAAAGAGAACACACCTAAAATTAGTCAATACAAAGTGCCCAAACATTCACTTCACAATATTTCCAAAGTAGCTAAATGTTAGCCAAAACACACATGCCCCCAGAGTATGTTTCTAACACCATCATTAATAATGGTCATTTTGAGAAATAATTGAAACAAGAAAGACATGGAGGTATAAACCAGTCCATGACCAGCCTGTGGGTCTAACTGGTCTAAAGAGATTTGAACGGCACTAAATGATGTGTCAGTCGTCATAGTCTGGCTTTTCACTGAACCCAGACCACGTTATGTGTTTTCTTTTGTTCCAACAGGCAGAGGAAACAGTGTAACTTCCTCGTAGCCTGGCCTTGTGCCTCTGACTCATTGGCTTGGCAGACGTCCAGTCCACAGCAGCACAGCCGTCACTGGCACACAACACACACTGCGTCCACGGAGGATATTTATAGAACACAATGGATGTGAAAGACCAAAGGGACAGACGCAGATAATGTCTTTACACTCTGTGGTTCTGTTCTGTAGGTCCCCGGGGCCAAACATGTGGCCCGCTGTTTCCACCTCTGAACGGGTGTTTTATGGTTTGCCATCAGGGAAGGAGGTTCTTTGGAAAGCAGCAGTATTTTGGCTTCAACTTATTGCAAAAACACATTTAGGATCAAATTAATCAAATGTTAGAATTAACTATTCATTAACTATCCCTGGGAAAAATCTTAGCTAGCTTCTTGGCTAACCTGCAGCCATTTTTGCTACCTTTATAGATTTCTATGTTCATTTTTTGCTATTTTCTTGGCTTTTATGTTGTGATTTTTTGTTTGTTTGTTTGTTTGTTTGGTTTTTTGTTTGTTTGTTTTAGGGTTTAATGTGTTTTTGGGAAATACACAGCAATGATGTAAATGTTTCAATATCTTAAATTAGTCCCAGTCTCACTTCAGGCTATCTCGACTTCTATTTGATTTTGTTTTATTATTTTATTATTATAATATATATAATTATATGTTTGCGTTTTCCTTAGTCTGTTTCACATCCCAGACATTTTTACTGTAGTTGTTCTTAGTTGCAGATTTTTCTCAGTATTTATTTTCAGTTTTTATTATGGTAACATTTAGCTTCTGTAAGTGGCTGGCTCTTGTCCTTTGATATTGTTGAAATGATAATATATATGTTGAAATAATAACAAATACATAATATGATGTTTGAATTTTTTGTTAAGAAAAGTGGTTCAGTACGTGAAGCTCATTTTTTGAAGTCACTCAAAGTACAGTTTAGTCTGTTTCACAGGAAGTTCAGGGAGAAGTTTGTTTTTTGCTATTTGCGTTGTTTGGTAATTCAGATACCTTGACGCTTATGGCCCCTGATGTCAGTATTTACAGATTGTTCTTTATGATCACTTAAAACTCTGTTTTACATGGACTTTATGGTTGATGGTTTGAATTCCACACGCCAAGCTGAAAGAATACAGTTCTGTCTGGCTGAAAATATGTGTAGGCAGTACAGGACTGGAGTAAAGAAATGTTACAGCTGAGATTACCTCACAGGAAATCTGTTGCTTAGGTGTTAAGAAAAACAATATTGTAACTCATCATCATCATCACAGGTGCCTAATGTTTACAGGCCACTGCACTTGTTTCTGTCACGCAAGAAACATACAGGAAAACGAATCACATTTCCAGGTACTCATGTTGTTTTAAACACTCTGTCTGCCAACAGTAGGCCAGCGGTCACCAACTACATTTGTTGGAGGGTCCGATTTTTTCTGGACAAACACCTTGTGAGAAAGACACTCAAAAAAGACATAAAAAACACATTTTTGTCTGACAGTATTTTTTATTGTTTATTTTGAAATCCAGTCACGGGGCAGATGTGCCCCAAGAGGTCACCAGGTCAGGAGTTTGAGACCACTGAGCTAAAGCATAGCCAAAACATAGTACAAATTAGTTATTAGTTACAACTTATTGCTGAAACATGGCCAACAGATTTCTTAAGGCCAAGAAGAACACACAGGAGTCCTGTAAGTTATTCAAATATTACAACTCTGTTGTTTGAATTAAAATACCCATTCTAAAAATAAAAGTTATTAATAACTATCTTAAACAGTAACGTACTATAATAGCTATTCGAGTCAGGTACAGTACGTCACTTCTTAAGTAATCGCCCACTGTTTTGTGCCAGGCTTCCTGCTCAAGATAAACAGCAGAGGAACTTGAAAAGCAACATGGATGTGGGCGCTGTGTTCGTGGGTTAGTTATAATTTATGATCATATTAAATACAAAATAATGAATTCATTACCCGCTTTCATCAGCGCCTTGCACACGTAGTCCATGTGTAGCAAAGGAAGAGTGGCTGCCATGTGTCAGAGGTGCCAATGTTGGCTGCGTTCTTTGATCAACTGTTCTCTCTTGTGTTCAAAGTTGAGTATTGCAGCTATAGGGTTTGAACAAAACGGTCTGGTTTTTGTTTTCTTTTACATGAAAAGTATATTATAGCAGGGCACATGCTGTCTTAATTTTACTGAGCCACATGGTGGCAGCACTGTCGTTGTTTTTGGTTGTGAATCATTCTTTTTCTTTCTTTCTTTTAAGTCAGTAGAGACATAAAAATCATTAAAGATCATTTCAGCTGCATTAAAAAAAATACAGCTGAAATGATTAGGCAAATGGACAGAAATTATTTTGTTATTTTTTATAGACCTACTAAAATCTAAGAGTGAAACAAAATTGACATGTTTCCATGGTGTTGTGTTTAGACACTGTACAGATGCTGTGGCTTCAGTGACATTTGCATCACTGTTTCTAACACAGCTCCAGACCAGGACCTTCTACAAGCTGAGCTGAATAACTGTCAGTAATGCAATTCACATCCAGCATTCTGATAGTGATGAGTTGAGTATAGTTCAACTGATGAGTTTTGTTGTATTGTTGAATTTAGCAGCAACAATATTGTCTGGACCATTTCTAATAGACCAGACAACAGTTATTGGATCCTGAACCAGGTCATTACTGGAGGTTTTTGAAGAAAACATTTTAAAACACACTTTAGATTTTTTTTTAGGTGTTTTCTGTATCTTCTACTCTGGTAAATTGCAAGTATATCCTGTAGAAAATGTCTGTGTGTGTTTTCACAATCTGTCATGTTTTTTCAAGGCCACATGCAAAACCAAAAAACTCAGGAAGTGTTTAAGGTTAAATATAAGACACCACGCAGCTGTTCAAGTGTGTGAAAACACACATTCACTCAGAGAGAGAGAGAAAGAGAGAAAGGACAATTTGTGGGGCCTTTGTAGGGAGCAGGAAAGGTGGGTGAGGAAGTGGTGCTGGTATTTATGTCTCCACACCCACATCCCCCCCCCACACATACAGTCAGATGTGGTAGAGAGCTGCTGGCATCTTTGACATATGTATGTATTTTATTGGCACACACACACATTGTGAAACATACACACACACTCTTATTGTACACACATACTGGAGAAGCTGCTGTTGTTAAATTCCAATTACTACTTCTAGTTAAAGAAGGCATTTACAAAGCCAGGCCCCTGGTGGCCAATCCTGGAATATTTCTCATTTCTGGTCTACAACAAGATTGTTTTTGATGATTAAGATTTATTTTTGTTTTCTCATTTCTGGTCTACAACAAGATTTATTTTTGCTTCTCTTTTTTCAGTTTAAGTTATTTTGGCTCACATTTGACTT
This sequence comes from Cynoglossus semilaevis, assembly GCF_000523025.1. Taxonomy (NCBI): domain Eukaryota; kingdom Metazoa; phylum Chordata; class Actinopteri; order Pleuronectiformes; family Cynoglossidae; genus Cynoglossus; species Cynoglossus semilaevis. Next base: position 7,785,228 of record NC_024322.1, on the reverse strand, counting down.
TTTGTTCTAACCATAAGATACTTTTGTCAGTATATACAGATGAATCTTTTGATTCCTGTAACGTTTTACCATGCTATCTGTCTGAATGTTTCTAGTTTTCAAATAGGTTATATTCTCCTAATTCTTTGTAACAATCATATACTGTATATTTGCACAATGAAATAAATCACTATGTAAGACCAGCTGGGGAAAAGAAATCACCATCAAGATTGACACATTTCTCAAATCAGCATCCTTGTTTATTTCTCACTCATTTTCAGGGACAGATGTTAAAAATAGACACGTGTGAGCCCAAAATAACCCTAAACTAGGTCTTCACCCTGACGCCGTGTGCTGCGGCTGCACTCATGTGTTGCTGCTGCTGTTCTCTGTTGTCATCTTGGAGGAGGTGTACAGATAGTCCTTAAAGATCCTCATCACACGCTTCTTGTAGGTCTTTATGGCAAAGAAGTAGATGACAGGATCCAAGCAGCAGTTGAAATTCATGAGAGCGACCGTTATCTGCAGGAAAGAGAAAGGTTTCAATTTACAAAAAAAGCTGTTAAAAATAAGGTGTGAAACCAGTTTCAACTTTCTACCTGTAAAGACGTCTTGAAAGCTCTCAGTTCCTCACAGCCAGGCTGTTGATATAACTTCCTGGACATGAACTGTATTATGTTGATGTGAAAGGGGCTGAAACATGTGATGAAGGTGAGGAGGATGAGGAGAATGATGGTGTTGGCCCGGTGGTTCCTCTTGGAGCGGCCTGTCAAAGAGTTCTGCTTGGCGTCAGCTCTTAGCTTCAGGTTGATTTTGGTGTAGCAGCCCACGATGATGAGGAGTGGGGAGCAGAAGGAGACGGTGCAGGCCAGGAGCAGGAGGTATGGGGTTAACGGAGAGCCATCAAAGTTGAAGTATTCCATGCAGGTGCGTCTCTCCTGGTTCTTCTGCAGCAAGTTACGAAACAGCAGGGGGACGATCTGCAGTGAAACCAGAGTCCAGATCAGGCAGCAGACCCTTCGGACCACCCTTGTGCTGCGTAAACACTGGAGCTGGTGGGGATGAACCATGGCCAGGTACCGATCAAGGCTGATGCAGGTCATGAAAGCAATACCTGTTGGACATCAAATCCTATTTTATACTGTAACTATATATGCAGTATATATATTGGTTTGTGATGGTATGTATATGTAAGTGAGCCATGGTTCAGAACAAAGTCCAACTTCACCCACAAACAACGGGTCTCAATGGCTGCTCGCTAATGTCACTCAGTCGATTCCAGTAATTCTATGTTAAAGAGCAGTTAGCACAGACAAGCCTCATGTGATGTAACCCTCTAATTCCTTTTACTTTTCTTTTATATATATATATATATATTTCTTAGTCACATTTTTTTAGTGACTCCCCATATTTCTGTCATTGAAGACGACGTCCACAGATAGGACCTCTGTATGAGCCGCATGTTGTTGTTGTGGGGAACATAATAATAGAAGGACACTGAACCAAAGCATGGCTGCTGTCGTCGTCTCTGCGTATGATTCTATATATTATTCTGCAGTGCACAAACTTAACAAGACACCGTAAATGTATCGAACCGTGACGTCAATTTCGAGGTATGTACCGACTTACTTATATAATGAATTTAACCGGTAATTAATTTTCACGTATGTTGTCTATATTTCTTTCCTTTGGTATTACTCTTGATGTAGATCTTGGAATTTAAGTCCAGTAGGTGGCAGTGTTACCTCTATAATGATGCTTTTGGAATTAAATAATAATAATAATAAACGCTTACAGTAGGAAATCCACACTTAAACATTTAACCTTTAAATGAAAGCATAATTTGTGTGTAGCTTAACACTGTTAGCGTTATTCAGGACAACAATGTAGTTTTAGTAGACTCAAACATGTTTTATGTACAAATAGACGACCTAATGCCAGTTCTTACTATATATATATATATACATATACATATATATGTGTGTATATATATATATATATATATATATATACACATATATATATATATATATATATATATACACATATATATATATATATATATATATATACACATATATATATATATATATATATATATATACACATATATATATATATATATATATATATACACATATATATATATATATATATATATATATATACACATATATATATATATATATATATATATATGTATTTGTGTTTTGTTTACAATTTTACTGTTATTCATAATATCTAAAAACAGAAACTTTATTGTTTAAGCCATTTCATTGATATCCCGAGGGTTAAGTATTTTAACCTGATTTGTTGCATGGAAGTTTCCATAAACTCACTTTAAAGATATATATTTACACATTACACGTGTAGTCAAAGATATTACCTGCATATGTGTTTACAAAGAACAGCAGCGTGGTCAGTCTGCACAAAAAGTCACCAAAGGGCCAGTCGAAGTGACGGATGTAGTAGGTGATTCTGCTCGGCAGCGACAGTGTGAACAGGGTGTCAGAAAGCGCCAGGTTGACCAGATAGATGGAGGTGGAGTTGAACTTGTGCTTCCTCTGGCACATCACATAGAGAACCAGGCTGTTTCCACACACGCTGATGACAAAAACCACCGAGTAGAAAGTGGGGAAAAGGACGGCAGCCGACCTCTGGTAGACAAACACATCACAGCTGCTCTGGTTGAGAGGGTTTTCAGCCGAGCTGATGGTGATGCTGATGTTGTCAGCAGCCATCCCACCTGTCAGAGTTTGGAAAGACCACACATGTCAGTCAGTGCAGTGAAAACTAAGCAGTAAAGATTGGTCAAAGAGACAGACGTTAGCTGAGCCTTAGTGTTCATACTTGCAGTAAGAGATGAAGTTGAAGTTGAAGATGAAGATGAGCGTCAGTGCAGTTGAAACTTCTGTTTGTAGCAGATGAGCATCATCAGTGAAAAAGTGAAGTGTTTAAATCCCACCTCTCTTTGTTGACATCATGTTTTGTCCTCTCACCTAACTGGTGCACTGAGCCTGTGTAGGCAGTGGCACACTTTGGGGATCTTCAAATGTGTCAAACTTGGGATTCATCAAGAAAGGCATAATATGTTGAACATATCACAAAGTGAAGAAGTATTTTCTTCCCACTAGTATTTGTACAGTATGTGTGTTCCAGTATTGGCTTCAAGGTGGAATCATTGTCTTTGTCTGTTTAAAGTGTCCCCCGTGTGACATGCCTGTGGTTAAAGGCCAGTGTGTGTTCCCACCAGTTTGTCGACTGTGAATCTATACCCACTTGTGTACATTGTATTGTATATTCAGCATGTCTTCAAATAATATTGAAACAGAAAATGTCAGACAAATGAACTGAAAGTTTTGAAAAATCGATTTAAACTAAGAAAGAACTAAAGAATGGTAAGGAATAAAAAATTTCAGTTTTATAAGCACTTTATATTATTTGTTTTTGTCTGTGCTGTGGTCCTAAAGTCATCTCAAATGCTGGAGTTCATCTTGTTGTTGTTACTTACTTGTTGTGTAGTGTACCTAATTTATTGGCTGTGGTGTACTGTTGCCATCTTTTTCAGGTTAAAGCTAAATAAACCCTATTATTTTAGTATCAGCATCAACACATTTATATGAGACACAGTTGTTGCTTTCAATGTCTAATTGCTGCCAATATAAATGTCAACCTTGTAATGTGTCCCTCGTGTGTTTGTGTTAAATAGTGAGGTTTTCTCTAAGGTTCCTGCCTCTGAGGTTTCTCAATTCTGCACTTTGGTACTTTGGCAGTGAAAGCCGACAGACGTGCAGTCAGTCCTGAGGTGAAACTGATGGAAGATATGCTGCAGGAGGAAGTTGTCACACTGCTCTGATATGTGGATAAATTACCAGCACTTGTAAGAATATCAGAGCGATGTAGCGTCTGCATGTCAACCATCAAAAAGCTCCACCAAACTGGAGTGAAGAAATACAACAGCGTTAGGATTCTGAGAAAAGTCACGGTGGTTTAAATGTGGCAATATCACCACGCTTTGAGCAGAGGAGAGAGAGTTCTGCAGCAGAACTTCAGCAAATGAAACAGACTCGGTTTGATGTGCATTCGTAAGGCTGCATCTGCAGCAGCCTGAAACCTTTAATACAAATAATGAAGAAAGTCTGAAGAACAGAAACATTGGATTAAATGTTAGGTTTATATACAGTACTGTAGGCCTAGCTGTTTCCTCCTGTTCACATGTAAAAGAAATGAGATGATATAACTATAATCAAATTGAAATTAACATGCTGTTATATATATATATATATACACACACACACACATATTGCTACATATTGATGTTGATAATATGGGAGAAGATAAAGAGTCTCATTTCCTGTGTCCCTCTTTTGGTAAACTAAGTCTGGTGCTGATGGTGCTCCTGTGTGTGACCAGCCCCTCACGGAGAGGATGTGAGTCACTGACCTGAGCTTTGGCACCAACGTCACAGTCTAATTCAAGCCCCACAACGTCACTGGCCTTCTAGATAAATTTATTGGGTATTTTCACATGTTCCACCATTAGACTGCTGCAACAGCATGCAACAGCATACAGGATGGCACTAGCTACCAGGTATCATGACATCCTCAGACATGTCTGATAGGTGGTGCAGGTCTTCAGCCCTCTCAGGAAATAGAGGCAATGTTTTCATGTCCGTTGGAGCTTAGAGTATCTGCCTATACCGATATCAATCCGACATTTCACGCAAAGTGGAATTGAGCATTTGGGCTTGTGTATTAGATTGGCTATAGATGTGTTAGATCCTGAAATTCTGACCAAAGTCGGTTATATTATCGATATCGATTTTCATTATCAGATCAAGCCATCCCTAGTATTTTTTCTTATTATTAAAGAAAATGCCTCACTTTTGTTTGTTGTTCTGGCTAAAGTTTCCTTATAAATTCTTGTAAAAGTAGTGACTCCGCCCCAGTGTCTCTTCTGGATTGTCCAGCAAAACCGTGAAGGTCAGTGTAATGGAAATAGAAGGCTGTTGGAACTGCTAAAGGTCATTAATTGTCACCAGTCAAATGTGGTTACAGTACAGCCCACTTAGGTCACCACCAGGCCGTAGCTCACACAGTGTGACCTGCAGCTTTGGAGCTTACTGAACTTCAGTGCTACACTTCATGCTCCATCAAGTTTCTGCACGTAATAAAGCTTCTCATATCTGGAAGAGTGTGTGTTGAAGGAAAAGACAGTGGTTTAGTTAGAACTCACTGGGTGTCTGGGGGGGGGGGCTCTATGAGTTGGACAAGACATGGAAAGATGGCGATGGTCCCATAGACTCAGGCCTGATGTTCCCCAGTATAAACTGCAAAAGTCACCCCAAAGCTGTAAAATATTCGTTACTAATAAATATGTGTAGGGGCACTGTATTTGGCCAGATATGAAAGCTCTGGGGAAATTGAAAGTGACGACACAGCATGGTACATGTATGAAAGTCACTTCTCAGAAATGTGACCTTTTTCTGGCGGTTGAGTCAGGGTGGGTTAAATAAACAAGGGGGAGACCCAACTGATTCAAACAGAAGGATACAATCTTCAATGGTGCAAGTGCAGCCCATAAAAAGCACCCCAGAAGGCATATCACAGTAAATGCACCATCATCGCCGCTGATGTGCGGGTGAGATAAAGTAAGAACGACTCCCAGCGTACACGACGTGGAGCGGAACAGCAGGCTTCCATAAATAGTGGCAGACCGAATTTGAGATCTTTTGGTAGATGTGCAGCCAAAATGAGTTTTGTCTTAGATTTCCCCCAAACACGGTCCCAGTAAAAACATGTCTGTTTAATCACAGCAGCTGCAGTGAGCTGCCATGGATCCTAATGGAGTCTTTGAGTGTATCTACTGTAGATACAGTAACTAGTACAGAAACTGTAAGAATAAAAACAATAATTCTCATGTCTGAAGGAATAATACACTACAGCTAAATAGTCATTGTATCCATCAAATGTTGGTTCTTTTTAAATGAACTATTAGAGAAAAAAGTGTTGGTGTACTGTACCATCAGTGTTGGGGAGTTTGGAGAATCTGGAGGAGTAGCAGCCGAAATGTTGTCTCGGTGTGTTGACACTTCACTAGAGTTGATATCTGCATCACAGTACAAAACATATTAAGTTAAATTAAATTATAGTCTTTATTGTGACTGTAACACGGGGATACAACGAAATTGAGCCTCTGCTTTTAACCCATCACCAAGGTGAGCAGTGGGCAGCTTAGAGGGCCCGGGGAAGACCACCGGGGATTTTTGTTTCCTTACAAATAAAGTCTGGTATAGTCCATGTAACATATGTGTATGTATGCATGCATGAATGTATGAGGGAAAAATAATAAGCTAGTTTGCTTTTAGTATAAGTAGATCTTATTTTACTTTACTTAATTATTTTTTGCAAGGTAAGAATAAAAAAATCCTATTATTTTATTTATTAGTTTTAAAATAAATAATAATAATAAAATAAATAAACTGCGTGGTTAAGCATACATGTGCACTATCCTGTATACAGGCATACGCACTGCTACAACATTTGGCGCCACTAGAGGGCAGTCAATAATTAGAAATCCATCCATCCATCCTCTTCATTAAAAATACAAATATTGAGAATTAAAATAAGGGAATGTATATTTTAAATATTTAATTGAATTTAGTTTCGACTATAATAATAATAATTGTTAAAGTAGTGAATTATTCATAACTGCATTTTTGTTTGTTTGTGTGTGTGTGTGAGTGTGTCTGCTGCTGGACACACCATGGTAAGGGGCAGGGGGTCTCCTACATTGTCAGGGGGCCTCATGTGGCTCGTGTCTGTTCTCATCATCACCACCACCTCCCCTCCTCACACACCAGCACGCTCGCGTGAAGACTCTCCGTTCACACTTTGCTTCACATGTGTCACCTTTATTAGGGATGAGCAGCTCCATTAAAATCCCCTGAGCCAGAGGACACGAACATGTTTGCACTGAAACTGAGTGAGTGTGGAGAGACAGAGGAGACGTGTCCAAATGGAGTCTCTTGTCTTCCATTCACCTGGTTGTGGTGGAGAAGGACCATCAATGGCCCATACTTTAAAAAATCAAATCAAATCCCTAAAGTCATCATGGAACTAACACCCACACCCTGAAGGGAAACCCTTATGTTAACAGAATTAGGAATTAATATATATTTGGTTTTGTGTTTTTGGCATCTAATACCAACAGAACTAGTTAGCACGGATTGTACACTAGCTTTTATAGAAACAGATTTGAAAGTAAACCAAAAACAGAGGAAACTCAAACTAGTAAGAACTAACTAACTAAAATCTAACTGAACTATAATAAACTAATTAACTATACAGTATATAAAACTAACGATCTAACTAAAAAAAGAGGTTGAAACTACCCAATGACAGCAAAGCTAGTCTAAAACAGATGTATGTTTGCTGAAAACTTGAAGAAAGTTGGAAATAGTTACAATAATTAAGAATATGAAAATATATGCAAACAACATCATTTGTCTCCAAGCAACAGAAATAGTTGAAAACTATGAACAGAACCAAAATTTTACAGTTAACCAGGTTTACAAATCTTACAGAAACAACAAACATAACAAACATCGGATCAACCAAACTGTGAACTGAGTCTCTGGACCGAGGATTATTTTCAGTGTGAGATCAGAATCTTTCCTGGAGCAGGACTATTTTGCAGTTACAGGTTCTGAAAGTTCTCCACATGAGGTTTCACGACACTGTCCTTTCCATGACAGGTGTGCCAGCATGTGCACTTTTTCCTGCTATGAAAATTCTCCAGCACTGCAGATGTGACATTACAGTAGACGTTATTTTCTTCCCTTCTTTTATTCAGAGTCTGTAAACGAAGCCCAAACTTGTGCAAAGCTGTTGCTGTTCTTTCCTGCTCTCAGTATGTACAGAACAAAACTCAGGAACATAAGGTCAAACAATAGAACAACTGCTGTTGTGTGTGTGTTCTCTGTTCCTTTTCATTGATGTTCCCTAAAATATACATCCTCCACATCAACAAAGCCTGTGGTCATCAGTGGCCCGTGACTCAGGCCTGGTCCTGAAAACGGGTTCCTGGTTCCTGCGGTCCGAGTCCTGGCAGGTTCGCCGGTCATCTGAGGTGAAGTGCATGTTTTTAAAAATTGTCACTGCTTTTGCGTTATTGTTTTTCACAGATCGAGGACTAATTAATTCAGCAGCTCACCTCTTCATTGTGGAGCAGCAGACTGACAGTTGTCGTCATCGCAGTGATCGGTCTGTTCCTCAGACTATTTGATGTATATTAACAATAATTGGTGCTGCCGCCACACTGATGTTTAGTAAACCATTGAGCTATTTTCCAGGAGGGTGACCGCGAGGAATTTCAGTGTAGCTGCTCAGAGTCAGGACAGATGGGGAACACTGGCTGTCCTCTGTGGACCACAGATGTCCAAACCTCATCATCATTATCACTTAGAGGACATTTCATTTCATTCCTCAGCCAAGTCCTGTTGTCTCTTCCATTTAATCTTAAACACTCAAATACATTCACTGAAACATCAAAACAGTAAGTAAATAAAAAAAAGTATTTCTGTGATTTGTTATGGGTGGGAACTCTATGACTGTCCAAGATTAGAGAGAAAATATTGTAAGAATTTCATATTTTATATATGTCATATTTTATGCCAAAAAGGCTACATTTATATTAATTTAATCTAAAGCCATTAGCAGTAATAAACCAAACAAATTAACATTGGCTTTGACTATAATAACAGAAGGTTTGTTAGAAATAGCTAAGTTTAACTAAAATATGATGTTAATGCAGCTTAAGAATTGTAATCAGTACAATTTTTAAAAAGTTAGCACCGAATGATGAATAAACAACAAATAAATACAAAATAGATAGATAGATAAAGCCAAATAATTGTTCCTGGAGGAGTCTAATATAAATTAGAGTTAACCAAAGGTGCTAGTCATGCTAGAAGCTAACAGCAAATTGGTATAATTAGATGGCTTAAATTTGTTAAGATAGGTCAGGATGCTAGAATGTACCTAGACGTTCTTCGAATACCAAAAAGCTACACAATTCCTAGAACTAAATGTGAACTTAAACTTAATTGAAATATGTATTTCTTTTTTTTAATAACAGAAAACCAAGCAGCAGAAGACACAAGTCTCCGACGTGATCCTGTTATTCTGCACTAATTCAAACCTCTGTCTACATGATCACTTCAACTACACTCACATTCTTTCCACTGAAAGTGAAATTAGTGTCTAGACTTTTTTTGTGATTTTTTTTTGTTTCTCTCTTGTTCCTGAAGAAGTTCTCACTTCCCCTGATCTGCCAACTGGGGCTGATGTTGTGACGGCGACGGCGTCTCCAGTTCCAGCATCTCACAGTGACTCCAGCAGGTTCTGACTCTGCCAGACTCTACAAGTGAATGAGAGGCAGATGTATGGTGACAGCCCAACACTCATTAGGCTGAATCAGTGTCACACCGTGACAAGTGGCCGACTTGAGGCTTCTCGTATCACTCACTCCTTCATTCAACCAGGGCCAGCTCCGACTCACTTGGACCTCCTGTAAAACCACTAATTATTCTCCTTGTTCTGTGTCTTCTGCTGAAGACAGGTCCTTTCATGTTGGGACACATTTCTTTGAAAAACATTGTTCACACATCCAAGTGTGATTTTCTGTCTTTGACCTAAAGTCTCCTCAGATCTAACGATAATCCTGGTGTTCTCTATTCTGACCATCCTCAGCTGCACGGTCAGCTTTGACCCCTCTGGGCACCCGTCCCTGGGCTGAAGTTGTTATATCTATTTCAGTCCACCAGAGACCAGACGGCCATCATGGTGGCTCCAGAGAATTCCCTGTCCAGCGATTTAAGGATGGCCATGCTTCGGTCATATGCTGTAGCCTCTCCTGTGTCCAAACGGTTTAGCGTCTGATGACTCGCTCTGAGCCACTAAAGGCCGGTTTTTTAACAATTATAGATGTGTGGCTGCCAGACATGCAAACAGATGTGCTTTGATCTATTTACGGTAGGATGGACGGGGAGGGAGGAGGTGTAACGGCTTACGACCATGCGTGGGTCAGATCAGGCACCTCTGTCATCCCTGTCTCTCAGTTCATTTGACGTGCACTTGTTTTTTTGTTTTTTTTTTAGCTCAGAACTTTGGTGATGAATGGCCTTAATGTGAAACTGTGTTAGCAGCTGTGACGTACGTGCATGGATGGATGTCTGTGGTGTTCAGACTGTTTCAAAGTCCAGTTTTATAAGGTCAAATACCTTCGAGCCGAGGCTCTTCCTGTGATCTTTTACACTTTGGGTGAAAATCAGACGTGTTTCCAAAATACTTCAACTGTCTTAAAGAAGTTCAAGAAAGAAGTTCTTTCTAGAAGTAAGCAAAAGTCATAACTAAGGCAAAAAGACTCTATGTCAGACATGGGTAAACTACGGCATGTGGGCCAGATACGGCCCACTGAGTTTTCTAATCTGGTCCACCAAACTGACAGCTACAAACGGATACAATGAACAGCAAAAAAACAATCTACTACTACTTTCTACTACTTTAAAACAAAAAAACAAATCTTAAAAAGTTGAGGGCCATGGAAGATCCATCTTTGGGCTGCAATTGACCCACAGGCCTTAACTTGAACACCCTTGGTGTAAATCTCAGGACACACATTACATTACGTGTGTGTGAAAAAACCACTCTGTATGTGTTTGTGCCCTAAATATTCATGCGAGAGCCACGGGCAGGCGTGTGTGGAGGTGAGAGCTTGTTGAATGGAAATATGGACAATCCTTTTACACCAAATAAAACAGGAGTGAACCACTGCTGGCCCCATCTGTTTGAGCACCAACATTCACCACAGGGCAAAATAGTTAGTGCTGGTGTACGGTACATTTTTTATCACCTTGTCTCCTTCCCTCCCTTCCTCAGCCTGAAGTGCTTGGAGTGGTGAAAAATGGAAAACAAATGTTGTGGTGACAGCTTTCTTATGCCCTGGGTGTGTGTGTGTGTGTGTGTGTGTGTGTGTGTGTCATAAAGGTGCTAACACATTCTGGATTTATAGGCTGACCGTCACTGGGGGCAGAAATACTGGTTATTCTTTAGTGGCTACATTTAGTCATGAATAATTGTGAAATAAGACTTGTTAAATTAGCCTCCAAGTCTGTATCATGGGTTAGGAAATTCATATTTCCTGCAGAAGAGTGAATCCATAATCAAAGTGGGGCATTTACAAGTGAAATCCGCTCGTCTCCTGTTGTGCCTCCTGGTGCGACAAGGGCTCACTTTGTACCTAGAGCACATTAAGGCAGAGGTCAAAGCTGGATACGCTGCTGCTCCTCGTGCTAATTAAAGGCTCAGGCAACAGGACGCTCAAAGTTTTAAACAGCAAATGCCTCAGTAATATTCAGTTCCCGCCGCTGGTTTCCCCCTGCCTTGTCACTTGTCTTATTGACACCACTTTGTGTGTATTAAACATTCACGGGTCACTTGTATGGCATTTTAGTCTGTGCCCTCCCGTGTACTCCCCGCCAGCGCTAACTAGTCAATTGTGGTCGTTGTTCTCAGCGGTTGAGCGCCGTTTTCATCATGTCTACAGTGTCAGCAGAGAGTCAGGAGAGGGACGTGGGAATAACTGTACCCCAAATATGAGTGATAGTTGAAGTCACATGAGATGTGGAACACAGCTGACATGGAAAGTTAACACCGCCTCATTATAATGACATTTTTAATGTGAGACAGTAGCAATAAAATATTAAGTTTTAGAAATCGTATCCCTCTATTATGAGACATGACTAACCATAACATTGGTATCAATAACTGAATAATTATTTTATCCATGACATAAACTAGTTGCAACAAGTTGCATTGGAAAAAAAGTTTTGTTGGTCTGCAATGTTGATTTTACTACGAGCTACCTCTTAGACTTATGATAAAGTACTGCAGTATTTTTCTTGATTCATATTATGATGCATGATTCAATTATTGGCAAAAAAATCAGGTGACAAATATTGAAATTGTTTGGGGGATTGGTATTTTAGAGCGATGGATGGAGAATTATTTCAGAGTTGGGGAATATTTTTTTACTTTTGCTACAGTGGGGAAAATATAGTAACTGGTTATAGTAACTTTTCCTTTTTTTGGTAAGAATATCAACAATAAAACTCAGCATTTGAATAGATGTGTTTAAACTATCCGTTTCTACTGTACAACATATGGAAAACAGGTCCTTGTTAGAGTCAGTCAAAAAACCAGGACAGTAAATTCTGAGAGCCCTTCGCTGCTGTAATGCTGTGTCCTATACATCGCCTGCAGCAAGCTATGAGAACAGTGTCGGCATCACCATCACAGTGGTTCATTCCGCAGAGCTCACAGAGGGAGTTCCACGCTGACACTGTGCTGTAAAGCTGCTGTGTCCTGAGGTGAACCATGTGTACACAGCTTTAGGTCCTCTCTGATGTATGGAAGTGTTTCTGTGTCTGCCAGTGAGGCCGGCGATCCCACTGAGTCTGCACCACGTCAGCATGCAACAGTCATTCATAAAAACTCACTGCCAGGAAACCTCACACACTGGATTGGATCAGTCCACTTGTTCAAGTATACAAGGGATGCCTTCGCTGTTCTAGGAAAAAGTTGTATGAAGGAAACCCTGTACCAAGTAAATCCATTTGTTTGTGTCCAACCCGATGGGTTGCATGTCACAACATGAGGCCTTTGAGGATGTGTGTGTGTGTGACCAACCGTCCATCCATCCAACCGTCCATCCATCCAACCATCCATCCAACCATCCATCTATCCATCCATCCATCCATCCAACTGTCCATCTATCCATCCATCCATCATCTACCACATAATCCTATCCAGGATAACAAGGGGAGCTGGAGCCAATCCTTGAAGTCCATTTGGAGACAGTGAACCATTTACACTCACACCCATGCCTCTAGTCAACTTGCTGCATGAACAATTAACAATATCCTGTATGTTTCTGGACCATGGGCGTAAACCCACACACACACATGGTGAGTACATAAAAACTCCATACAGGAAGTAGTTCAACCAGTGATCCTCTTGTAAGACAATGACATTGACAACAAGTGTCTGAGCTAAGTGGCCGTGTAATCATGGTCTTAAAAACATCAGTCCATTGGCTGTGCTGCGTAACAGATGAGATGTTGCATTATGACTGGCAACAAGTAATTACCTTTTAAGTCACCTGCCAAAATACTTGTTCTTATTATTCGTCTGGTTTGCATTTAAGGGCTTCATTCATCAGTCAGTCTCATTCTAAACTTCCTTGCCTCCCATTTCCATCCAAACATGCACATGTTGAAGCCTCCAGAATGTAACAGATGCCCGGGATGTTCATTTCCTGACATCTGGCTGGAGCTGCTCATTAATTCAGTTAAATGAAGTGAGAGGAGGATTCAAAATGAATCGAAGAGAAAAAAAAACTCAAAAGCATTTACTGTGGTTTAGGTGTCAGGCCATGTCTGGAATTGTCTTTCTTTTTTATAATGTCCTGGTTTCTCCACATGTAAATGGACATTCATGTTATTCTTCCTTTTTGTTATTTACTTTTTCTCTGCCTCTTTCATGATTACTGGGTCAGTAACTGGGTGCTGGACCGCGTCAGGGAGCACATTTGGGTTTTGTCCACCAGCTTAAGGCTTTAAAGGTTAATGTCCCCTGACACTCTCAGCTCCATCATCCCCGGACGTACCATTCTAGTAATGCACAAGTCATCAGAACCCAGAATCACATTAGGGCTCTCATCTGGAAACCCAAACAGCCCTAACCAGACTGAATTCATTTGAAAAGATAAAAACAATAAACAAATATAATTGAACTGATCTACCTTATCCTTTAGCGGCCGTGGTCAACCTCCAGTGAGTCAACCATTGAGCTTAGCGAGGTTTTAAAAAGGTCATGACATTACTTTTAAATGCTGAATATATATATATATATATATATATATATATATATATAT
>NC_024322.1:7760385-7769900 GCF_000523025.1 Cynoglossus semilaevis | reverse complement strand
GAGTAGCGAGATGTTAAAAAGGTCATGACATTTCTTTTAAATGCTGTATATATATATATATATATATATATATATATATATATATATATATGTATAAATTATATACTGTGGCTAGAAAATAGTTCTCCTGATCAGACCTGCTACTGCAGTTTTACCTTTATAGGCATTTTCTTTCTTTCTTTTTTTTTTTTTGCTGGCCATCAACTAGAGGTACAGACTTGTGAGGAGAAAGCCATAAACCTTGTGTTAGGGCAGAAGAAACGTCAGCACCACTGCTTACTCATCTGTTAAAAACGGAGTGATCTGCAAAAGTTTGTACGAGAGGGTTTTTGACAGTGCCCTGCTGCTTTGTCAGTGCAGCACATGCTGCAGGCACTGGCATCCCCTATTGCCTTCCAGGTCATTGGTCAGGGTCGGCGGGCGGTCGGCTTCCAGCCCCACGACACGTCCCTAGTTCACAGCTGGATCTGTAACAAGGTATCACAGCAAATGAGTCGGTAAAACATCAGTGTTCTGAAGAGCGTGAAAAATTGTCATGATATCATTTGTGATTTGTGATCTGTACTGCTGTTGGACAGAGAAGGTGCTGTACAGAGGGAAGGACAGTATGTGGAGATGGTGGAGTTTTATTCCACTGCACCAACTTTACCACCAGTCCACTGTAGCTGCCCACTGCCTCTCCCAGTGCCACAAACTTCTCCTGCTGATGCCTGAAGGGAGTAATCTAGGCTGATGTAATGAGACATTATAACCTGTAATCCTCAGCCCAGTGGCTTATAGGTGTTGCACACTAACCATGAGGCCATTATGACACAGTGTCTTGTTTTCCAATATGGTCTTTGCTTAGCGTTGTCTATGAGCCCTAGTGGTAGGAATGTGTCACATCAGTTGTGTCCTGCTGTGTTTTGATGAGAGTGATTATGTTTAAGAGGCTAAATAGTCAATGGTGTAAAATGGAATTATTTGTACACATTTTAACATCTGGCCATAATTTTGAAGTGCTGTTTAAATTGTAAAATGAATAACACATACAATTATACAATAATTATAATACCCATGTCATCTATATTTAGGCCAAAAGCAGTTAATGGTGTTGTGTTCATATACAGAAAAAATCCTCACCCACAGCTCTTGGACCAGTACTGGACCATAGATACTTTGGTATGGGCCACACAGTAAAAATGAAAGGTTTTGATTTTTTGTTTTGTTTTGAAAATCAAGCACTTTTCTCTACTAATCTATACAAATCACAATATCATCATAGAAACTATAACATGCAATAATTATTAATTATATATATAAATGGCAATTGTATTTCTATTGTATGTCTCCAATTATATTTTTTGGGGGTCAAGTATGGGTTAACTCTTCCTGCCATGTTTTCTGACTATAGGTACAAATGTATCTGTCCAGGGTGAACCCCGCCCTAACCAATGACTGCTGGGTCTGGTGCTGACACACAGAGGATGAAAAGATCAAAAATAAATTTCAGCGATGTATTCAACATGCCCAGGTTTTGACTATACAGGCCTATATTTTACAGTATGTTCTTACTGTTGTCTCTTTCATCAGGCCTTAAACTTGAGTTGAGTGAGTTGACATAAAGGATGGTGGTTTAGACTAAACTAAAACTCAAATTATTTCCTTTTTGTAATCTAACTACTGTATTTCTACACTTGTTGAAATTATAGTCTTGGTTATCTCAGCAGTAGCAGTTGACCTTGTGTGACATTATTAGATCTTGGCCAAAAGTTTAAACACCCCTGCTGTACAACAGCTAGAGTTAAAAAAAGAAAACCCCAGGAGACAATAAAAATATCAACATAATGTATTATGCAATAAAATAAAGGATAAACCCTCATGATGTCTAACCTTTCTGCGGTGGGAGTACAGTTAGCTGCATGTGACAGTGTGTGCAAGTTTGACAGATGCAAAGAATGGACAAACATCAGCTCCCTCTAAAACCACAATGGAGACCTTGGATCTAAATGTCATGGTTTCATAACGGATATACTGACATTTGTGTGATGGGATTTAGCCATGGGTTAATACAGCCATTGCTGACACACGGCATTGATGTCCATCTCACTTGGGCTGTGAAGTCTATCTCGCCATTTTTTTTTTCTTTCTTTTTTGGTGCCCTCACAGAAGTTTCTTTCAAAGGGATGAATTGGATTCTATGCTAGTTAAAGCCAATTATTATATCAGAAAAATGTTTGATATGTACGGTTTAGTTTCTTTGGATGTTAACGTGCCTCAGGAGCTATTCAGATCATTCAATTATTTATTTATTTATTTTGTTTGGGGAGTGTTGCAGCTCAGGAAGCCAGGCGATCAGCATTAAAATCAGAGCCATGTAAAACTAATCAATTATGCCGTTTTTCAGATAAAATGTTGGTAAATCAAAACACATTTTGCAAAAGTCACAGTATAATGAGAAATTTGAATTGGAAACAGCAAAGCATTTGTTTATTATAAATGCCAGGCAGAGGTGGTGACTTGCCATCCATAAATTTCGTTATCCTTTCATATTCCTTTTATCTGGGGCTACAGCTTTGGCACTCGTTCAAGATTTTAATGAAGCCAGACTTCTGAGGCATCAAGGCCTAGTGATGCATTGTCCATTTGGATCAGGGCGTACGGAGGGGGTAGTGGGGGGAGAGGGGGTGGCAAAGGCAAAATGCTTCTGCCTTTGACATAATATTTTATAGTCTATTGCCCTACAGGGGGGTCATTAGGTGACTACAACATTTAACAACATAAAAGTGTTACAAGAGTAAACAAACACAAATTCAGCATGTAGCTAAAATTAACAAGCACATTTGCACCCATCCAGAAAAGCTCACACACATTTGAAAAAATAATAATGTTAAAATTAACAAATTCTATACCTTCATCCATCCTGGCAGTGTAGTGGTTTATAATGCAATATTACAAAGGTCAAAGTTCATGCACATTCAGCAGCTTTTTAAAAGACTATTTTTGACTGAAAATCAGCTAAAACGTTGTTTATTTGAAAAGGTGAAAGGTCTTTTGTTATGGCTGATTTTTGCTGGCATTAAATAGAAAGGCAAGAATCACTTTTACTGTATCTATGTTTTTTCAGTCTGTTGCAGACGGGTATTTTTAAATTTGGTTTAAAAAGCAGAATTGTTTGTTGGTGACTTTTCTAGAAATAGGGTTAGTAATGTTATGCACCCTTGTGTGTGTGTGTCTGTGTGTTGCTGTGGCAAAGGGGGCGACTTGAATGAAAAAATAATTTTCTGTGCCCTGTGAAGACACTAAGAAACCCCCAGCTCTGGCGCGACCTGGTGTCGGCTGCTTTCTCGGGCTCAGAAGGTTCCTACGGGAGACCAGAATGGAAGTTAAGCATCTTGCTGTGATCCACAGAAAGTGTGCCAAATGCTATCAAAACTGGATTAGTAGACAACAATTGTGTTCGATGAACGGAAGAGAGAGTGAAAGGAAGAGTTTCCAAGTAACCCATAAATGGAATTTTTCAAACTCCATTGCATTTTTTATCCCATGTAGGGACTGATGTGCAATAAGCCTCAGTTTCTTAGAAATAAAGTCTGCACTGGGCAACACATTCTGGGATCTACTCAGGGGCAGCAAGTTCATGATAATGTTAAATGATCAAATGCAGATAACTGTAAAACCAGCAAATAATGAAAGTACAAGTAAGAACAGTCTACCAATTATACCTAAAGCTTGAGCAGATTGACTTGCTGAGTTTTAGATATATTCAGGTGGTTTTATTTGCATGGGCTTAATTTGGTGTGACTTATGGCTTTTACAACTTTTTGAAACTGTAAGCATTTTGTTATCTATATTTCCTGCTGGGGTTTCTTCACTCTCAGCTTTAGTTGCTATAACTGCCATTTATAACTGATTTTTTTTACCTTTTCTTAAATTCCCTCCTAGTCCTTGGCCTATGTTTTTTCTACATTTAGCCAACTATGGCTATTTCTACTCAAAAAAAGATAAGGACTTTAAAATTGGATTTTAATTAAATCAAATATTAGTTGAATAAATAATACAAAATATGTGCAATGTAATTCTAAAAACCAAACTGTCACCATGTGAGGCAAAGCATCATATACTCCTTGTGATTAAAATTTCAGCCACCGAAAAACCTTTGACCCCACAACACTCCATAAAGTACAGTGAAGTACAGGAGCACATGGACATTTAAATATACCAGCAACCCGATGGCTGTCCTCTGAACGCTGACATTTGGAGCAAATCCCCTGCTGACTTAATCATGGCAAATATTGCGTGTCATTTGTGCACCACACTTGGACCTGGCTGATGGTAGTGGTAGTAATTCACCACTGCTGTGAGAGAGAGCCCCTGGGGTGACGTGCTGTGTGCTCGAATCTCTCTTCTCTCCCTTCTTTTGATCCCTGCTTCATTGGGAAGACTGTGCCTGTCTCTGTCCCTTCTGTCTCATAGAGCAGAAGGACACCAGAGTCATCCTAGACAGAGACCATCTGTGACGGCAAAATCGATTAAAAATAACAACAGACGTGAATATTTCTTGGAAAGATGTCAAACATTTGTTACATGCAAATCCGATTACATCTTAATTTATTTCAAATTTAATAAAATATAATAAAATTGATTGTGCGTCATTTAATATAATGTACTATTTTTTAAAATTATATTATTCTAAAAGAATAATTTATTTTATTTTAATTTAGGGATCTATATTGACTTTGTTGTAGTTCAATTTCATTCTCCCTACACTCTCTGTTTACCTCCCCATGTGCTTGATGGTTCCCACCGTCCGACGCTTTTTAAAGGTAACCAATAATATCGCTCAGACAACAGCCAGGAAGTACTTGGGCCGCCAATGGCCGTACGTGTCTTTGACACGTCATTGAGGGAAACATGGCGGCGCACGTTACCATGTCTGTGAGACGACTTCTCCCACAGTAAGTTTACGTTTCTATGTTTCCCTTTCTCCAAGTACACTTATGAACACTTTATGTTCTCTGAAAATTAAATATTGACGCGCGTTCATTTTTATTTTGACTTAGTACGTTTGTGTTAAATGACAACGACGTAGATATCACAGCAGCAGCACTGTCTCCACGAAACCAGTGTTTGTTCTGTTTCAAATTAACACTTAACAATATTTTCCAGATATCTGAATGTCATTCAACAATATTTGGGCAGTGTATTACTAAAGCATTGTTGACTACACGTGTTGTCCAGCAATCTGTCGGTAGTACTAATGAAAACATCTTTAACAACAGAAAAAAATCCAAAATAGACTAGCTGAAAGTAGAAAAAGCACACACTTAATTTGCATAATTGAAAAATGATATTTCATTAAATATAAAGATTTTCTAATACGCTTATACTTCTTTGCAAGGAAAAAGGGAAAAACATGGGCTTAATGATCTTTATAGGTAATATCTTATGGTTGTGCTGGTCTGGTCCACTTGACATTTAGTTATGTGGCCCCTGAACCAAAATGAGTTTGACACCCCTTCATTAGTTGTTTTGTGAAAGGCCAATGCAATATAATTTATAAAAACTGCAAAGATTACTGAATCTGAATAATATGATTAAAATTAAGAGAAAACCTTACGTTATTATTCCTGTACAAAGTATATTTTTCTTTCTGCTGGCTATAATAACTTTTTATGTCTCTGCCAAATGTTATTTACAAACTGAAAAATGCAGAAAAACTGAAATCTATTGTTTAAAATATTATGATTTAGCTTCAAATAAGTTCATGGTAATAATTACTATTACTGGGTTTTCTTTTCAGTTTCTATTGGAAAGTTTTGTGGCCTTGTATCACTCACATCAACTTTGTATTGTTTTGTTTTTATGGGTTATCAATGTCCAGTCTTGTACAAGTCACTGTTAAATATACCTCCACTTCTACGCTATCTATGCAAACTTTTTACAACTTAATTCAGCAGAGGGCACTATATGCTCATTGAAACTTATATTCACTGTCTTATCTTGTCATTGTCTTGGTTTGGTTCAGGGCAGCAAGGCTGAGATTGGTCAAAGTGAGGTCAGCCAATCAGAGTTAGAATAGTGTGGACCTTCACTGAACAGTGGCATGAAAAAACTGCTTTGTGTGTAAACAAAAATCAGCTGACATGGTTGTTCACTGTGTCATTGGTTGTGTTGTTTGGTGGAATGTTGAAAACCGGGCCTTTAGTCCAGAATGGAGCAGGGTGTTTGTGTCCTTCCTCATTTCTTCCTCATTTAGTTGCACTGAGAATAAATATTGTTAATGTGAGTCACTGAATTCACACAGACGTTGATGGCACAATGATACAATAATATTTGTTAAATAATTAAATTCTAGATGTAAATAATAATGTAGCTCAAACACAGTGACACTATAAACATGTACACTAGAAATGTTCTCTAAATCATAATTGACTACCATGAGTCAATTATGAGTCAGACTAAATCATAATTGACTACCATGAGTCAGACTGTGAACGGCTTTATGTCTCTGCATGATGAGGAGGTTACTGGTTATTTCTTCAATGCATTAAATTAAATTTGAAATTTGTTGGTTTAATTTAGAGTGTGTTTCCTGTATTACTAACAAACTCAATTAAATATTTTAAGAAAGCCAAATCAGTCCGGTCTAGCTCTTGAGACCCTGTGACAAATGGTACGAAGTTGGCTAATTACCTTTTTATTTATTTATTTATTTACTTCCACATAGGTTTTATAGATGAGATAGGTGAGTGTGCTTAGTAACAGCCTTGACACTTAACACACAAACTGTTTTCTCAGTTAGTGCTCCTTTAACTTAGTATTGCTTTTTTTTTTTTTTTTTTTACAAACAGTCCAAATCACAGCATTTAGAATGATTATTACATCATGGACTGTGTGGACCTATTTAAAGCTAAGTCATATGAAATCTACAGATCATCATTCATCTTAGCTGGTGCTTTTGGGAGGAGTTGGTCCATTCACAGTTTAATGCAGACCCTGTCAGGCGGCTGCAGCAAGGAGAGGAATGTGTGCGCTTGTTTTATGGACAGCCTTGAGCCTTTGCCCTGGTATTGGCGTTAGACTGCTCTTTGTCACAAACACCCTTGTGTCAAAGATGCAACAGCATCCTGGAGGAAACATTGACTGCCTCTGTGAAGTCGACAAGTGATGAAAGTAGCCTAGAGGTTGTCAATTAAGAGAGCCGAGGCCTGGGCTTTATAAGTTAATGGGCAGTTTCCCCTCTCAGGGCCTGCTAGGGCTTTATAGCACAGCTTATAAAGCCCTCAAGTGTAATGCACCCCTATAACGTTTTCAATTAAGAGAAGAAGCATAAAGCAGCGCAGACACTTGGCAGTCGAGCTAAAATGTTTATAAAGGGGCATTTTGGCATAAATTGGGATGGGGGGATTTTCAATTGCTTCAGTTGTTTTAAAGCAGCAGCTACTGTGCAGAATTTTGTTTTGATGGCACTTCATGCTGACTGGAAGCATTACAGACTTCCTGGTGTCTTCCCATTACTTGTTCCTTTAGCTTGGTCATATGGACGCACAGCCTGACATTTAACAGCCCCATCTTCTCAGTTGTGAATGCAATTAAAGGCTAGACAAGTTGGACTCTTAATATGCAATTGTAATATTACACTTTCCTAATATTAACACAAAGGGTCATTAAAACTTCATTAGACATTTCACAGTAATCTGGTTAATTTGCAATGAGGGTATTATTTTTATAGCAGGGACATTTTACTTTACTTCCCCAAGTTTCTTGTTTTTTTTTTTTTTTTTTTTTTTTTTTGGTGCTCTGAGAAACAAGTGGTGCCTGAAAGAAAATCCCTTTGCTCATCTGGTGACTTCTGGGGTCGAAGCGACTTTGGCTTCTGGTAGAAAAATAAATGAGTGCTGAGTAAACACCAGTGTGTTGACACCTCATTTCCTTGTTGATTGGTGGTGGAAGCTGAGGTTGAGGTGTGTGGCCATAATCCAATCATTTGTAAAAACAACCACAAGAACTTTGTAACCAAATTCTACAGCTGTGTGAGGATGAGGTTTGCAAAGTAACCTTGTCGTCTTTGTTGTGTTTTAACCACATATTGGCTTATCAAGTAAAACTTGACACATTCTTGGCCTTTATATCTCAATGAGCAGGCTTTAGATTATTATTTTTTTTACATATAAAAAATCTTTGAGGGTTAAGGATACGAGAGGTAATGTTGATATGTAGGGTTTTTTTATGAAGAACTGTCTTTGAAGGACAAAGGACATTAACATTTGTTCTCTTCTTATATTGCAGATAAATATTTAATACAGGGATATGTGGATAACTTTAGCTAGAATGTTGAAAAAAACAGGATTGCCTTTGCCGGGCTAAATGCAAACTTTGTAATACCTGCATATAATGATTTTCTTTACAACACTGTTAATAAGGGTCATTTTTTTTGCTATAGTTTAAAGACAAGGAATCAATAAATCGTTGTATTACTTGATGTTGACCTGGCTAATCTTGCCTTTGAAATCTGTTACAGAGCATTAAGTTAACACATGTTGCTGGGTAAAAACAAACCGCATAGTAACTGGCCAGCTGAGTAAACGTAACTGAGGGAGCATCGGTGGGAGGGAGAGAAGACGGGGCCTACACTTGTCCCAGCACTGACCATGGTAGGTTCATACAGCCAACAGATGGATATGTTACCCTGTATCCCCATAGGGAAAAATACAATCCAAACAAGTGTATATGTTCAAGTACTGAAGCCTTTGATCAACGGCACATCTTCGCCTTCAGAGCGGGATATTTTAGAACACCCAAACACACACATGGACTCACATCTGTAAAAACACGGCCCGCAAGGAATGTGTGAACAATGCAACCAAAGAATTCTGTTCAAGAAACATGGGGTGGACTTGGCTAATGGGTCGTTTATGTGGTTTAGAATTGAAACATGGTGGTCGTATTGAATAAAAAGCTGAGGAAATATTCTCTGTTTTCAATAAAAACAAAAAGATGAGCTTGTCTTTCTGCTTTCATGGTTGTGCAAGTGATTTGATGAAATGATTCTTCTGGAATGTAATGCCTGGTGTCCTGTTCTTGATGTTGGTTTTTGAGATTTCGACTGAGCTACGTAGGCCGGCTGACATCTCCAATTTTTTCATTGAAGAGCAACATTGAAGGACTGGGCTAAAAATAGAGAATAGAGAAAAAAATATATAACATAGTCCATCCATCTTTCTGTTTGTCTGTAAAGTGCAGCATGCTGGACTGGCTAATCCACCAAAACAATGGCTTTGCTACAGAGGTAGCCTCTCGATAGACTTGGTTTCCTGATGTGTTCATCTACGTGGGCTGTATCTTATTCATGACCTTAATTGGCTTGATGATATGATTTTGTCTGGTTGGCTTTTCGATCTACATCTTAAGGACAACTATATTTCTCACTAGCAGTGTAACTTTAAAGAAGTTTACATAGTATCAGCAAGATGTGTGTGTATATGTGCCTGTGTGTTGGGGATTGGGTCATCACCATGAACACATAAAGATGT
>NC_024322.1:7717920-7760367 GCF_000523025.1 Cynoglossus semilaevis | reverse complement strand
GAAGAGTATGTGGAGAAACATATAGTGTGTTGTCCTGTACACTTTTCCTGTACTAAAACAACACTGTTGTGGTCTTCTCACGGTTCTGACGTTGGCTTATTGCCATGGTGATGGCTGGCTAGTTCCAGGGCGATGAGGTGTAATTTACCCAGTATTTCCTGTCTGATGCACAGCATCCTAATGAGTAAGAGTCCTGCTTTTATAGTAGAGTGTTTGTTAACCAGACACAGCAGGTGGCGTATGTGGGTGGTGGTGTTCATTGTGTGTGTGTATATGTATGGGTGTGTGTGTGCGTCCATTTGCTTTTCTGCTCTAGTATGTTTGCTTATTGGGTATGTGCACCTATAGATGGTACTGCATGTTCTAAATAATAGTACAGCATGGATTCATGCTGTGGCCACATGGATGCAGTTCCTAGTTTAACCCCTTGATGTCAGTGCAGGCAGGGTGCCTTGTGTTGAAATCCTTGAGAGCAGCATTGTGTGTACTTATAGTATTGTTTTTTTTATTATATTTTTTTTAGTACCAACAAAAGCTTCATGTTGTGCATTTTTTTCCTGATAAAAATGGCAGTTATTGAGAAAAACATGGATATTTATTTTTCCTTGTGTTTCAAAAATGTGACTAAAGTCTAGCTTTGGTAAAAGATGTGCAATTTCAATGGTGTAGAGAGAGAGAGTGGGTTTATTAGACTGGGTGTTTAGGTTGTAGCTGTTAGCTGGGAGGAGCAGACCCCAAAGATCTGCTGCATGGATGTAGTGAATGATAAAATAAAGGTATTTATTGGAACAACAGAAGCATGCCATGTGATAAGATGAATGCTGATGATCTTTCAGGTGATGAGCCTTGAAATGATCTGAATTATATTTGTTTTATATATATTTGTTGCTAAATAGAATAAAGACTCATTGACCTTCTGAGGAGCTTGTGTCATTGACTTCTGCATGTTGGAGAAAATCGCCTAAAAAGTGATGCAACTCAGCTCTGAAATTGTTTCACAGGAAATTTTGCATCAGATTCCTCTGTGTTTGTAGAGATGAGTTGGCTGGATGCTTTTGGTGTTTTGCCATTTTAGGAAATGGCAAAATACCAAAGGAGCTCCTGTCACATCACTGGCACGAGCTGCAGACAGGCAGCCTCCTGTTAGCACTACACTTCATTAGAACCAGGTTTCAGTGGTACCTACAGCATGGCCTTTCCGGAGCATCAAAGGATATTTTATAGAAAAAGGGTTGTCTCTGTGTCTTTCTTCTCATCACAATCTGCTAATGATGCGTGCTGCACACGTTTATAACATTGACACCTTCCTCTCCCTATCACTCATTCACACTCTCAATCACTTTTTCTCTCCCCTCCTACCTCCCCCACCCGTCTTCCCCCTATGCCTATCATGGTGTTTGTTTGGCTGCTGGGTTTTGTTTGTTTATTGTTTCCAGATGGCAGATGCAGACTTCATTTGTGTGGCTTTCAAGTTTCTAGCGAGGGTTTTACTGCCTTGGCTCAAGCGCTTATCCTGTTTCCTCTAGCCAGGCTTTATGATGGGCCTATATATGTAGCAACTGGAAAAACTGTCACTACAGGGCTGTGTTAGGAATTAAAGAAGATTGCATCTCTTTTTCTTCTCTCTAATTTATCCAAACATGTTTATCAGAGACACAGTATCAACAGGAAGGTCTATCAACAGTCAAAGAACATTGTACATGAAGTTGTCTGCTCTACATTTATGTGTTATCTGCAATCTACCAAAGCCAGGGTTGGACTTTACAAACCAAATTGTTTGTCGACATGATTATTAGGCACCATCCTCATAGTAGTGATAAACCTGGTTACTCTGTTGTTTTCAGGGCCTGGCTTTAGTTTGGGCATCATTATTTGCTGTGACATCACCTATTTACGGGAACCCAGAGGAGCAACTTGTGCAGTAATGGTGGGGGAGGACCAGTGCGTGTCTTTACTCATCGGATGTGGTTTAAGATGGAGCACTAATCAAAGCTCACTGTTGTATAAAACATACCCCCTTCTCCTCAAGTAGGTCTTTTCTTGTTGCTGAATGAGCCATTACACTGGCATTCCAATCTGCCTAATCCTATTGCTAACAGTGATTTAACACAAATGGCTGCAGCCAAACCAATGCATTTGTTGACTCAGCCCTCCCAAAAAAAGTCTCTGTAACGGAAATGTAAACTGGTTTCATGCACTTTCTTACTTAGCTATCTGGATGATTGATATAATCCAGTTCTGTTCTGGCTTTTTGTTCCCTCAAATTACAATGCTTGTCTTGTATTGTGTAATCACTAATTACAGGGATACTTGTGTTTGTTTACTATCGCCTGGGTTTGTAGAGTGGTTGTCCTAAGGTAGAGGTGGCACTATGAAACAAGTCAGGAACAATGACAAAAGTGAAACCTACCTGAGACCTTGCACACGGGACTGTGATCTGACTGACAAATACTGTTTTTCAGTCAGAATACCTGTTGTATGAAACAAATCTATCAATTATTATTACAGTGATAGTCTGTGTTTTGTATTGATACTTTACAGTTGATGCCATAAAAAATCTAAACCTAGTATTGCAGTTATGTCTGAGGAACTTTTGGATAAATATCTGTAAGAATCTTTTTTTAAAGACGTCATTTAACACAGAATAGCATTTTTTTTTTTTGCATTTATTAATATATCTACACAGACACAAACAGGTCCTATTTCCCTTTAGTTATTTTGGAACCTACCACTCCCACAGTGTGTGTGCAGGATTACACAGGGGAATAATAACGGAAGTTACTTCATACAAATGATAGTTTTCCTATTTTGGTGTTCAGATAGATTCAGTGTTTACTTTTCCACTGTATAACAAGGCTCATCATTGATGTGGTTGCCAACCATGCCTGCACCACCCCATTTTGAAGCTCCTGATCTGCAGTTCACATTTACTCTTATGTCAGCTGCACCACTGAGCCTCAAGTAAGGTATACATTCTTATTATATTATATATATACATGCCCGTGATACTTTTATTTCACATCTAAATGTGAACTATATTATATGAAGACACATTCCTTAAAATCAGTGTTTGTGTGGTGGTGCAAAAGATGTGGTGACAAATGTGACTCTGTTCCGCGGAGGGTTGATTAGCATTACCTAGAAATAATTATTAATTCAAAACACATCCATGTAGAGATGTGTGTTAGAATCAAAGAACCCTTTTTAAATTGGTTTAAATGATTGCCTATAGGCATAATTATCACCTAACAGCTGATATGACAACAAACATGTAATTATTGTCTTTTGCTTCTATTAGCCCAGTCCATGATTGGAGCACCTTTGTTAATGAAGGTTTCTTGTCAATGGTAAATTAATTTATAATTAAAGTAATAAGCAGAAGAGTGATGGAAAAAATATATATAGTTTTAGATTTTTTCTTTATTTTACAAATGTACTTTGTGATGGTAAGTATATGTTTTATTGTCCAACGCTCTAGTCAACCATCATAAATTTGACATTGATTTATAAAGGGGGGGAGGAATGGGCGTGGCATCAACACATTCCAAATAGTTCTCCAGTTGCTTATTCACATATTTTTGTTGTTGTTTATAATTGCTCGATCTCAATTGCTTATACCCCTTTTGTGCATTACATAGCCACTGTCACAAAGTGGGTGTTCGTGGCATTGTTTATTTTTAAATTTGTCTGCAAGTCTGCAAAGTAAAAGATAAAAATTCTTAAAGAAAAAATTACCGTCCTATGGATTTTAGTTGTTTAGTTGTTTTGATAGTTTTCATGGTCAGTGCGCCAACATTTCTGGAAATGGGGTTTTGTACAAATAATTAATGCTATGCTGGGCCTGCAAACTATGCTCAATCAATAGATTAAAAACATGCCTTGCTGTGATGTTTAAGACTGGAATACGGGCACGCTCTTAGATACACAAACACAAGCAGCATGATAAGTTGGTTTACCTTTGATGTGCAGCGATTGACAAAGAGACTCCTACCTATCAAAGGATTACAACATAAATTCCATTGAAAAGACTCCTGCACAAAAGGCGGCCTGTGTTCCTGCCATCCGTGTTTGTTTGTAATAACGACTGCTGTAGTTTACATTTCTGCTTTTGATCTAAACCTACCTCATGTTCTTTATAGTGGAATTAATTTTTTCCCCCTCCATTCCCTGCGTCAGTTCAAGTTTGTGTTTGCTTTTTCAGACTACATTTGCCATGAAAACTGACTATGCACTAGGTCAATTGGTAGTAAGAGGCTGACCAGGGGAAAATTGCCATGCCCTTTGGTCCCGTCTTCATTGATGCGATACTTCCTCAGTCTTTTGTCTCCAGTTTGGGTCACAGCTGTCGGCCTAGGTGCTATCGATGCTCCCCTCCCAAAAACCGTAGGCCACGCGCCGCTGCACCCCAAACACTAAATAGCAGCATTAGACACACCATGTTAAGGGCTGCTGGTGTTTGAGCCATGGCTGTGCGTGTATCTTGTCCCATCATGGCCAGGGAGATGCACATTATCACACATGCATGCACTCGCAGCTGCACAACACACTGCCTAAGGTGTCCTTTTCTTTCTGACAACAGATTTTTATTCCTTTGTGTTCAATTTCCCTTTGTCCATTGTCTGACTTTTTTAGCCATTGACCCATGTCATCACCTTCAATTTCCATTGCAGCTCTCCATTGTAAAACTACCCACAAGGTAGTTCTTTCTACCCATATGTAGTGTTGCCGATTTTGATTATGCACCACCGACATCACACCTCAGCAGGGTATATACAAACATGAAAATTAATTCACTGCTAAATGCTGCTATATGCAGTCGGAGAGGGAGAGGAGAGGAGAAATCAAATACAGGTTTACACCAGTGAGCAGATCCAGCATTAAGAAAGACAGCCTAAAGGCAGACAGAGCGGTGCAGCGCTCATTAATGTGCAAAGTAAATAGAACAGCTACACCTTCCCACCACCATTCTGAAAAAAAAAAAAAAACAAATACATACACACTATCCACTGGTCATTTTATTGCCCTTTGATTGTGTGGAGTTTCAAAAGGCAAATAGAATTGACCCTACATATGAGTTTGATAAAATTCATGGACCTGCTTAAAAAACAAATCAAAGAAAAATAAGATAAATCAGCATAATGAACCGAAACCGTAAACAGAAGCATTCAAGGATGTGAGCATTGATCAGCCTGAAATGAGAAAGTTCGCACCAACTACTTGATTAGGCAAAACTTTTTTTTATCTTCAATCTTCTTTACCAACCAAAAAGGTTGCATTTAATTTACACACTTTTGTGATTTTTGAGGCAGAATTCAACAGATGTTTTTAATTCATGAGGTGACAAATCTATTGATCAAGTTCCCCCAAAAATACTTAAAGTTTAGCTTTCACTCCAGGTCACTGTTGTGGGAAAAGCAAAAAAAATGTAGTATTTCCATTGGTGATCAGCCATTGATTAACTGATCCTTAGCTGCAACTTTATCCCCTTTATACTGTCTGCTCTTTTCTATTTAGGTTCTTATGCATTACTTTCTTAGGGCAATAAAACATGGAACTGCCCCCTGGTGGTTTGGAATGCACCCAGCTGGCCTTAAAAAGGTGATAATTAGAAAATCCGAAAATGAAGTCACAGTCATACTCGTGTTATTCTTATTTGGCTTTTGCAAGAATGAAAAGGAACGGAGATACGAAATGTAATAATCTAGGAATTACTGGTTTAGATTTTAATATTTTGTTTGTGATACATTTTTATTTAATCACATTTTTTTATCCATGCAATTACCCATAGCTCTCTATTTCTTGTCTTCTTCAAGACCAAAAAGGCTATTCTACTACTATCAGGGGTTTGATGATAATGTAATATGATGTACAGCGCTCCTAATTTATAAAACCTGACACAGCATTCCTTAACGTCTGTAGAAGGAAGTGGAGAAGGAAGTTTAGGAGGCCGCTGCTATGGGATCTCTTCCTTTTTACAAGAATACATTCAAGCATTTTTTTCACCACTCTCCTGGTTGTAGACCTACAGACTGTAAGTCTCTGCATCCGTTCTCCATTAGTCTTGTTTTCTCCTGTGGAAAAATGTGACAGCGATAAGGCCCTTTTAGATATCTACCTGTAGCTTCCGGAAAGACAGACCTGGATCATAGCTGTTTAAAGTTAAAGAAAATGTAGCCAAACGTTTTTCTGATAGCTATTTTTTCAGTCTAAGAAGTTCCCATCTTTGCAGTACAAAAACATTTAGACATTAGGCTACTCTCCCATCAAAACATTCGGTGGCGTGTTGACCATTATGGCCTGTGTCAATCAGCAGACATTTCCCCCAGCAATATGCCAACACCCTCTGTGTAATTTGTCCAGGAAAGTTTTACTAGCGCTAAATGGAATCTTTCTAATGACTTCCTGTACCTGATGCCTGCTCTTCCTACAGTATCTGCCTTTCAGCATAAGGCCAGTATGACTGTCCTCTTGATTGGTGACCTCAAAAATGCATTTGTTTCACATTTATGACCCATAAAAATGATTGAATGCACACAGGTCAAGTCAATGCCTTTTGTCTATTACTGCTTTCTGAAACTTAAACCTGCATCAAAGTTTGGATATTTTATAAGAATGTGTTAACAGGGTGCACAGTTTTTGTGCAAATACAACATTGTAATTTTCCATGATCCTCCCAAAAAGGGAAGGAAGGTTCACTGGTTGCCCACCCCACCTACACCACACCCAACATAGGCCAAGTTAGGGTCCTGAACTTTCCCTGTCACTTTCCATCATGTGGCTGTGTTTATATTCCTGGATGTTTAAGCTTCCAACAACACTATCATCAGCGCTAATGCTACGGCAGTTCCAGCAGTCGAAAAGTCTTCTTAATATATTGTGACATTTATGTTTTAGTATTTAATATTTGTGCCCATAGGTTTTAGCTATTCTTGCTCTTCTATTACAGAGTACAAATATTGCAGAGAACCTCACCCCTTATTTATTTGTCATTCTGTCCTCTTTGTTTTTATAAACTTATATAAACATGATATAGACTATATATCATGATATAAATATTTCTCCTGTATTTTTTTTACATTGCATCACAATCAGAATTCCAACACACGCTGTAGCAAAAACAGTGGCTGTGCTGCGATGAAAGCCAATACAAGAGCTTTCTCCATGTGGTACAGAACACCTGCAGCACATGGCTCTACGAAATTCTCCGTTTCCTATTTGCATCGCTGTTGTTGCTACAGGAAATATGTTGTTATTATATAGTTTGTAAATGCTTTGGGGGTTAGTTACAGTGATTGCTTTGTGCATGACAGTCCCCAGTCGAGTCAAAAAAATCTCAGGTCGCCACTGCACAAAATACCATTTTCCAGTTTGAATATGTAGAATGTACCATGCCTGTTAAGAAAAAGTTTTTTGTAAAGTGGTGTAGGCACTGTTTCCAATGTTACTTAAGATAAATAGAAATATGAATTCCTGGTTTAGTTCTATCACCAAAGGAGCATAAATTTAAATTTGTGTGAATTTTGATGTTGAGATGTTGAGGCAGTTCTTACTAGGATGCTAATAAGCACTAAGGACTGTTATTGGAATTGATTAGAATGAAAATTTACTTTATTTTATTTTGGAACCGTTTAGAAACAATACTTTTAGACTGTGGACCAATAGGTGAGAGGGTGGGGGGGTAATCTTTGCACATCTGGTGAAAAGGACATGTAGTGAGACCCAGAGGTAGCTTTTAAAACAAGAACTTGGTGGTGTTTGTTTAATCATTCACTTTCTACTGCTAAGACTGTTTCAGGATAGGGGGTGGTGAAGCCAATAGCAGCAGGTTTGAATTAGGTACCTCCTTGGTTGTTTGTTGGTTGTTCAGCCTCCATTTTCTAAAAGGAATAACAACCATTAATACATTTATACCTGTGATCAGTGGAGTTCTGGCTGTTTGAGGAAGTCAGAGAAATACCTGCAGAAAACCCATGCACAACAATGATCAACGGTGAGAACATGTAAAACTCCAAACAAAGACACACAAATATAAATTTAGATTAGACACACAAATGTAATTTTTTTTTTTTGTTCTGAAGAAAGGGCACAATCCAATTTTTCCAGGTGTGACCTTGTATTTACATTGTAGAGCTCAATTGTGTAATAAATTACCCTAATATCCAGTTTTATATAAACTGGTTTACATCTTTTACGTTTTTAACCTTTAACTTTAATGGTAAGACAAAATGTAATGGTATAACAAAATAAGTACAAAAATATTTACTGTACAGGGATAAATAAAAATTTGGTCAAAGCATTTTGATTGCATACAAAATTAGTCGACAATATGGACCAATGAGCCTTTTCAGCTCTCAGACCTTTTCATGTGGCATTTGGCGTAGTGGCTGTAGGCTGCTGTGGAGGGGTTATTGGCCTACATAATACTTCCATGGTCAGATTTCCAAGGAACTTCTGGTGTGTCGGGATCAATCGGGCCTAAGCCAGTCTTAATTAAAGGCTTGGGGCTGGCCAGAAGTCGAGGGCAAAAGGCATCCCCGTTGGTTGAAAGAATGAAGCATCTGTCATTAAAACACTACGGGGAGTGTCGGCTTTATTATTTAAAATTCCTCTTATTAACTCTTACTGTTCATTAGTGATAACACAAATGGTGGTTCATATTCTTTTCTTGGGCACAATGAACATAAAGGAAAACTGTGGTAGCAGTGGTAGTTTCTGGATTGATTATATGCAGTTTGTACCTTTTAGTACAATTGACAAAGTAGAGGAAGTGATTCCTGCCGGTTTTGAACCTCTTTCACGCCAGGGTTGGCATTGGAAGTCGCACTGTACCATTGAAAAATCGAACTGGTGACTAATACATTTTGATCTTTGAATCTCTGCTTTCACTGTTTTTTTCGGAGAGATTAAAACTTCATAATGAAACTTTATGATCCCTGGGGAGAAATGGTTGGGATCCTTTAAATACACCAATCCGGCGTTGAAGTAAATTTGTGCTTTACTAATGATAAGTGGTCTTGTAAATGGTCTTGTAAATGTGGAAATGTGGAAATTTGTTGGCCAAAAAAATATAGTGTCAAAGTGGGGCTTCACCAATGGCAAAACTCTACATTTCTTTGAAAGCTTGACCCTGTGTTATTAACACACACAAAAATATTGTAAATTCCAGATGATTTATGAAATTTGTTATCTTCAAAGCATCCCTTCTTAGAAATCCTGCCATTTTTGCAGATATAATGTATATTAAGTTTTGATTCTAGTGTTTTGTAGTTAGAAGCATTTTTATAAAAGTGATGCAGTTTTAATGTATCACCACTTGGGGGCGCAGACAACTTACAGGGAAAAGAGTGAAGTGTCTGCGTTTGTTTGTGCAGTTTTACCAGTGACAATGATCCAAAAAGACTTTGCTCACTCATGACACATCGTGTCCCACCAGAGAGGAAATAAGACAAATGTCACAGATGCCCCTGTTTTCCTCTGTGTCCTGTTTTTATCTAGTGGTTTTCCTCTAAATCCAAACAGAGTACAGACAGATTTTATATGTTTTGGTCTTCCTACAAAGTAGATCTTTCCAGTATATCCATCTGTCATACTGTTTTTGTTTGTTTTTTTAATCAGAGGAGGGGTTCTGTTTGTGGGTTGAGCTTGAATTCGTTCAAATCACATTTTACACCAAATATTGTAACAGTTTGATCTGCTGGTTGATTTAATATTCTTCTCTTATATGTTTCCAGAAGGCATCATTTTTTTTTCCAATGGACTGTTTCAAAACTTTACCACATTCATCTAGACAGACCGTAGACCTGGTTAATGATAATTAACGATAATAATTAATGATAATTTCTACGGGCTGGATTTAATGACAACTGAAATTATGATGCCTGCTGTTAGTGTGGCCCGTTAGCTGTTTTAGTGTGTTAAAACATCCTACCCCAATGGTCCAGGTATGTGAAGGTGGTTAAAATCTGTGAGCAATGAAGAAGTGTTCTCACCCACAGAACTATTGCTGTTAATGCATTCATTTCATAGGTGGTTATGTAACTGTGTGAGCTCAGATGGAAAGTGCAGCCACCTTGGCATTCCTAATTTATTCAGGCTCCGTAGTGTCAGATGGCCTCAGTGATGCAGGGGGCTCAAGATGGCAATGCTGTTTACAGCCCAGATACAAGACAGTGTGTGTGTGTGTGTGTGTTTGCGTGCCTGAGTATTGCATGCTTGCCATAGCGTTTGTTAAAATGGGTTTTATAGTGGTTGTATCAGGTGGCAATAATTTTAATTGTTTTGGCCTGTTGTCAAAAATTGTTATTCAAACTCTGTTATTATGTAACACTGGAAACCATCTTTAATCTGTGTTTTATTATAATGTGACTATAAATAGGTCACCTCAAGTAACATGACATAAACAGCCAAATATTTTAGTGGCTTATCAAAAGCCAAGCATTTCTGATATGGCTAAGAACATTTCTATCATCATAACTTTCAAGTAAATAAATATGTATTATTTATTATGTATGTATTATATTGGGAAATAATAATAAGTCTTGCTAGACAATCTTATTGATGCTGATTTCAGTTATAAATATAATTTGAAGTGATCAGATTCTGAATAAATATAAAATGTTAACATCAACAACAAATTGAATGAATTGAATGTAGAACTTTTTACAAATAAGGAAATTCCTCACTATTTTATAGTGATATCAGCTCTGTGGTTTGGACACTGACTATTGTCCAAACCACAGAGCTGATATCCGCAGAGCAGAAGCTATTTTTTAAGTGCTAAATGACTGGTACATTCTGCCATCTTCTGTTCTCTCTATTTAATATGAATGAGAACATTAACAGTTTCAACCATTTAAATCTTGAGCCTTTTATGGTAAGCTCATAATTAAATTTCTCTTTTGTAGATGGTACACTTTGGTACTTGAAAGACAACAGAAAATAACAAATGTCGTGCCACTAATTCATAAATGCTGCCCTGAAGTTTTTTTTATTATGATCTTTTTTACCAATCGAAATGATGCAAGCCAGTCTCAGGGGTGCATATATCATCCAACCTTTTACCCAATTCTTACTCAATTCATTGTGAAACGGTTAAAGGGAAATACTGATCTTGTTGCATCATCAGTATTTAAGAGTCTGACTTTTAATTTTACCCAAGTACCAAACAAATTGTTTCCCGTCCTCCTCCCTGTGTGTTTTTAGCTGCCATTAAATAGAGAATGGGTGACATGAGTTGTAGGAAAAGATCCCCACCTCTCCCCCACCCTCTTTCTCCAGCTCACTGTAATCCTGACACCAAAAACCGCCCCTCAGAGAACAAGTGTCAGACTTAGAATAAAGCAAGCAGTCTGTTTCCCCTCTTCTCCCCCCTCTGGTAAGCATGTTAGAGCGCTAATATTGATGGGGGTGACAATTAACCACACAATGATCACAGTGATGATGCTTGTACGGCTGCAGCCTTGCTAAGGAGATAAGTGATCTCAACACAAGTGGAACCTGGGACATGACGGATAAGAACGTAAAGGGGTGGTTAGTCTCCAGAGTAGTGCAAGATTGAATTTAGCAGATGTTCTTTAGGTGTATGACTTGCTAATATGAGCTATGTATATACTTGATGTAGTATTTCATTGTAGAAACTCTGACTCTTAACAAAGCTGTATTAAAGAATTACAATGACAGTGAAGGAAATTCTTCTTGGAATTTTGAATTTACAATATGACATTTTTTTAAATTTTCAATACATCAAAAATGTTTGAACACCCCCAGAGTAGTAGGCACAAGACTGCATTTTCTAATTCTGCAGTACACCACTCCTAAAGGTGTCTGTGTCCGACTCTGACAAACAGGGGAAATGTTCTGGAGACACAACCTGAGATAATGACCACACTACAACCCCCACTGTCAGGTTGGGAAACAGCCCAATGATATTTGCATGAAATAAATGAGAATCTTTCTCACGTCCGGCCCTGCCCCGGCCAAAGGTTTACTGTCACAGATGCAAGCTCCATCTGGCCCTGTTTTCTTCTTATATATTGTATATAATTTCCCATTTTCTGTTAGAGGGATGTATTATCACAGTTAGTCATTAAACATTAAATAGTTCTTAAATATTTAAACTTAAATGTATAAAATAAAAAAAAATCCCTGACTATAATAATTTTGACTGGTTTCACAAGGTACTGTACGTGGTTCAGTGTTTCTCCACAGGGGTGTTACCCTCTGTTTATCATTTCTTTACCTTTGTTTTGAACTTGATTTGGGCACTTTAGAGTGGAACCATTTACAAGTGAAAACTGCATTAGTAGATGTGAGTAACATAACTTGAATAATGTCCAGAAAGATTACAAATCAAGAAAGATTATCCAAACAAAAGCTTTGGAGGAGACTGACACTGACTTTAATTAATAAACCTTTAAATATCAAAATTTTAGATAACAATACTATCACATTTAAGTCCTGCTTGCTTGTGTAAAGGGTTTTTTTTAAGTTTGAACTTGTACGAAATGTAGTTATTTTTTATATCTTTGTTATAACTTGTCGACTGTTTATAACTAACCAATCAGTCACTGGGAATTAATAGTGAAGAATTCTTCTTTATTGATAGAGTAAAGTACTATAACGTGTATATTAAACGTGTATATTATTTTTCAGCAAAAAATTTTTTTTTTTTTTTTTAAAAGGTAAAATACTATAACGTGTATATTATTTTTCAGCAAAAAATTTTTTTTTTTTTTTAAAAGGTAAAATACTATAACGTGTATATTATTTTTCAGCAAAAAATTTTTTTTTTTTTTTTAAAAGGTAAAATACTATAACGTGTATATTATTTTTCAGCAAAAAATTTTTTTTTTTTTTTAAAAGGTAAAATACTATAACGTGTATTTTTTTTTTCAACAAAAAAATTTTTTTTTTTTTTTAAAAGGTAAAATACTATAACGTGTATATTATTCTTCAGAAAAAAATTTTTTTTTTTTTTTTTAAGATTACCACTGTTAGAGAAGTCTCACTAGATTGAAGGAGTCGTATGGAACACAGTGTTGACAGAGGTCAAGTGGTCCTCTATCCAAAGCAAACATGGACCTGGTGACAGCCACTGGGACAACAAACCATCCCGAGAACCAGGCTAGTCCTGCCACCTTCCTCTGTCTCTCCACGACCAACACGATCTCCCCCCACCCCTTGGCCCAGAGGCGTGATCCTGCATAGGCAGGATAATGAAGCCATATAAGCCTGTTATTTGCTGCTTTACGGCTTGTTTTATGAAGGTAAGCTGACAAGCAGCTCTCAGAATGGTTCCTGTCACTTTAACAGACAGCATTACCAAGAGAAAAGGAGCATTGGGGAAGGAGGGCAGGGCGAGCAAGAGAATGGGCTGGGGCCTTTATGTTAGCCCTGCCAGGACTTTGATGGGTAGAGGACTGGCTGCAGGCTATCACTGGTACATTTTACGTCTTCCACTCTTTGTCATGGGGACATTATTGACGTTTGACCTATGTTCTTATTCCCACCTCCTCTTCACTAATCAATTACCACATCGATCCATTAATCAGACAGGGTGATGGCAAGTTAAAAGGTCTGTGGGTATGTGTGAAGAATTGTGGGAGAGGCCTCAGGCTACAGAGTAGGAGGGCCTTTAC
The DNA here is from genome assembly GCF_000523025.1 of Cynoglossus semilaevis. Lineage (NCBI taxonomy): Eukaryota > Metazoa > Chordata > Actinopteri > Pleuronectiformes > Cynoglossidae > Cynoglossus > Cynoglossus semilaevis. The sequence goes on along the minus strand of NC_024322.1, from coordinate 7,746,730 downwards.
CTGTAGAGTCTGTGACACGACATCTAGTGTGAACCCTTATTTTAAAGGTGACTGAAAGGGCTTTTGACATTTCAGATGGGGTTTTATGTGTAAAACTAAATATTGGTATAAGAGAAAGGGCAGATTGTTCTCTGTTTAATCAGTTACATCAATGGGTTTATATTCTGTAAAACCTTTGATTGGTTTTATTGGCACACACTTCTTTATACCTTGCTGTCCATAAATTCTTCTGCTGTAGAATTCAATGGGTAACAACAGCAGGAAGTCTCTTGATGAACAGAATTTAGTTTGACTTTTATAAAATTTGGCTCAAGTATCAGTAGTGTCACTAAAAACAAAGATGCGTTTTGAACGAGAGGAAACATGTTTTTGTTCATTTGACTGTTTCCATGGAGGTTACCCAGTAGCTTGATTGTGTTCGGGGCACAAACAAAAACAGATCAGACACACAGACATCCAACAGATGAAAACGGAAGCTGCGGGAGTGGAACTAACCATGCTTTGATTAGGGTTGGTTTGGTCTTGGTTTGGTGTGTACACACGAAGGCCATCACCCCAGTGCGTTCATGTCCTTGCCAAGTTGTTTGCCAAAACAGGGACAGATTTAGAAAGGAGAGTTGGAAAGAGAGGGCTAGGGGCAGTATATATTCACCCCCCCACCCCCCCAGCTGACCAGGGTCCAGCCGACAGTCACCCAGCTCTTGTGGGTTTAGTCAATTGAGAAGACACTTCTTGTGTGGATTTTTCAATTCTTCAAAATGTCATTTGGCCAAGAGTGCTATTGTCCTGTGGCCCTTTTCTCCCTGCTCCTTCTGCCGAGACGAGTTGTGTCATCCCCTCGTGATCAGCACTTTTGTTGCCTTTGTTTTTGGGCCTACCTCAGAAGTCCATCTTGTCTTTTATGTTCGTGCTTTTCATGCATAAGGGAACAGTTGTGGCCTGTTGTGGGGCTGTTCCACTGCATTTCCACCAGTGGGGTTTCCTTTCATTCTCTTCAAAGTACTACAATGGAGCTCTGAAGCCCTGAATGGCCAATGCAGAGTGCACAATCCTACAGAGCCCGCTCATTTTGTTTTGCAGGAGTCAATAAAAATGCTAAGTTAAAAGCTAACCCCCCTATGCCCTCCACGAATGGAGTGACTTGTTTGACCTTTTGGAATACCCTATCTCAATTAACTTTTCATGATAAATTAATTGTTTTGGCTTGTCATGTTGGAGTTTATCATTTTGCAATGATACATATTTTTGTTGTTATTAATGGATTTATTATCAAAGAGGAAAAAAATAATTTTTAGTTATACTGAACTATATACTGAACAGTCTAGTGTTAAAAACTTCAGACTTGGGGGATACTCACTGCAAAACAAAATAGTCATTCAGGCAGACGGGGCACTTTATTGTCTTTTTTCTTTTCTGAATGACAGATACAATTACTTTCTTCTTCTTTAAAGGGAAGTTTAATTTAACTTGTTTTCATGTAAGAGGATAAGGGAGAGAAAAGATCACTGCAGTTATCAATGGGCATTATGGCAAAGGTCTTACATAAAGGCATTGTGGGCCGATTTGTGAGGTGGAAGAAAGCGGAGGACTTGGAGAAGGATTACGTTTAGACAGACATTGGCTGCTGAAGATAACCGCCATGACTTGATCCTTGTTGTGTAGATTAAGGCATAAAATCCAAACTAATGAGAGCAGAGAGGGCAAAGACATGTAAGGGTTTTTCTTCGTTGAAGACAGACACCGTGTTGGTGAAATTACCTTTCTTGTGTAATGATACAAGAATCTAGTTTCAAAAGGGAGAGACCAGGAAAAATAATTTTAGGAAAACATTCACTCACAGAGAATTGCTTTTATTTTTTGGAACAATTACTAAATAAGAAATATTCTTTCAATTTAAAGTAGGGTTTTTGTAGTATTTTTTTGAAATGTCAAAAGCACATAGTAAAACATCAACTTTAATGCAGGCCACAGACAGTATTAAAAAAAAGGTGATAGGTTCCATGCAGGATTTCTAAATAATTTCCCAAGTCTACTGATTAAAAGAGCAGACCCCAATATTTTGAGTTATGATTAATAACAAAAGTTAATAACTCAGATCAGCACTAGTTACAAAAATTCTGACCTTAGAATTTGTCATTGCCAATGTGTTGGTGCAAGTCAGTAAAAAAAAAAAAAGCCTCCAATAAACTCCCCCACTTTGAGCTAATCTGGGGGGGAATGTATTGCGCTTCCCAAGCTTCAGTTTGCTTGAGGGCAAGCACTGAAAGCAGGGGGCAGAAAAAAAATAGAAAATAAAGAAAGAAACACATTTGATTCTTTCCTTTCCCTGTCTTGGATGTCTGTACTTAATTTTTCAAGAATTTCTCTGCCATCCAATTGTGTCCTCAGACCTGAGGCAGTGTGAAGGAAAAAAGAAAACATACACCTACAGCATCATGCTGTGCGGAAGACCGTGTGTGGGGAATCTCTTTCATTCTAGAAAACAAAAAGAAGTGTCAGACAGGCAGGTGGACATGAAGCCAGGTAAATATTAATGACTTGTTGACCATTTTATTTCCCACCCGCAGACTGCTTTCTGCAGACAAAGAGCCTGTCAATGCGTCAAAAATATCGATTTCAGACCTACTCTTTATTCATTTTTAGTTTCACCAAAATTAATCTGGAATCTTAAGCACCACAGACCACAGAATGCCGTTTGCATATTAAGAAGTAGCTGATTATCATGGTGTAGAAACACAGATCTTTAATTTTGTGCATTTTAGACACAGCTTCCTCCTGCACTGCTACGCTGGAGATAATTGTGGAAATCTACATATTGAGAGCGAGGCTGTTGTCAGTGCCTGATTTGGAGTGTCTTGGTGGTTATCTGCTGTAATTCATGTGGTATGATGAATATTACCTCCTGAATTAGGCTATTATGCTGCCAGGTGGAGGCCAGTGGATTTACAGGAAATAGTGATCATCATGTCATGATAATGAAGCAATTACTACTGGCTATTTGTAATACAATATTTACTGCCAGACCACAATCAATTATCTTATTTCAAATTAACTTTTTTTCTTTTATCAGCGTCCAATGTTGTATGCTGTTTCTGAGAAGAAATACTATTAGTTTTGTGTGTGTGTGAGACATACTGGGGCTCCCCATTGGGATCTGCTAATAAAGATAAAACTACAGTTGATATGTAACATTGCAGTGAAGTTTATTAAATCTTACCCTCAACAAGAGAAGTTTGGTTTTCTTTCGTAACTGTGGATGTTGTGACTTAAATAGATCACATAATGTGGCGCTAGTGAAACCAAAAAGTGAAGACATTCATGTATGTTTCTTTGCCCGACCGAACCCAATGCAAACACAAAAGCGAGTGTGGCGGTAAGAATCTTTGTACTGACATCACGGTTCGATACGTATTAAGTATATGTGTATAATTCTATTGCTGGTTCGTATTGCTGTTCGTTTTTGCTCTGCTTGTGTTATTTTTTTTACGCATCTGTTACCTCAGCCATTGTTGTTGGTGGGTAGTAGGTTGATTCTTAGCAGGACAGTGTGACTCGCCAATTATTTTCCAAACCATATGACCGAAAACTGGAAATTTGCTGTCAGATTTACGGACAGATTTTTTGCTCTGTCTGGATAACATGACAAGGGATTTGAAAGGTCAGGGGAGCAGCACAGTATCAGCCAGAGAGTTGTGTGAGTTGTTGAAGAGATCTATGGGAAGTTCAAGGGTGTTGTTCAAAGTAAATGTACGATTCACGCTCTATGAAACTGACAAACAGAAACTGTTAAATTGAAGATCAGCTGTTGTGTCAGCTGAAGAGGAGAAACATTTGGATTTAAATGTTCTTCAATCACTCCATAGAAACTTTGATCTGGCTTTTAAGGACCCAGTTTTTTATGTCTGAGACATCAGGTCCATATAGGGTCTGTACATCGCCAGGTCTGGATTATTATTACTTTTATTACATTGCTCAGGATGCATGTAAAATGTAACAGGCAGAGACTAAAGCTCTCCTCGCATTCCTCTCCTCTTACTCCAACTTTTCATTGCCACCATAGGCCTGACTCTGCTTTAAATCTGCTTCTGTCTCTCCTTCTAATGAGAACCATCCACTTCCAGCAACCCACTGACACAAACTTCCCTCTGATCTCAGACCAGTAACTGTTGTCACTGTGGCCATGTCTCACCACTCTACAGCTGCTTCTATCACCACACAGCCTATTGTTATCATAACCTTTCACAAGAAAACATGCAAAACAGTAAGAAATAAAGTTGTTTACACTTAAGTGCAATATGTTCCTTCAGGGAGTGCTAATTATGCCAAACAAAAGTGTTTTAATAATAGGAAACACTAACCAGATGAGGGATGTTGTTAATAAAAAAAATTCCGGACTGCCTAATTGGAAGTAATGTACTTACTATTAATCCCTGGATCCTCATTTGGTTATGATTTTATGACTACCAGATTTTACAAACTGCTTGTTTCATCCCATTGGAAAGGATTTAACATTTTAGTAATATTCAGTAACATAAAATAATTTTTGCTTTGGACTAAGATTGTATTTTAAACTCCTTATGGTAAATAAACTGGTTAATGAGTCACATTTATATAACATATCCCCTATTTTTCTTACGATATTGTGAGATGAGGCCTTCTTTTGGAGAATTATGCCAAAATAATATTGTCTTTTTTTGCTCTCCAACGCTGACATCTCTTTATGTTGTAGACACAAGTCAATGTCAATATCATCTCCCATCATTTCAGTTTTTCCGCCTGAATTACTGCCACCTTCTCTTTCTACCTCAGCTTTATTCCAGTGCTGTATATTTTCCTTCTAAGTGGGCACTTAATTTGCCTGTTCATTCCACCCCATGAGTAATATTCACCGAATGAACTGATTTGATGGGCCTAACCACTCACTTTTCTTTCTAATAATAATAATACATTTTATTTCACAGGCGCCTTTCTGTCAGCCAAGGACAACTTACGATGAATAAAAATAGAGAGCAAATAACAAAACAATACAACATTAAAAACAAATGTAAATTGTTTTTGGCATGTTCATAGTCCACAGAATAATTTAATGGATTGATTTTCTACAAGCCAAATGCAAATGCAAACAGTCAGAACCCCACAGCACTAAATTTCTAAAGCACCCTGAATTGCTTTTGCCAACTGCAACAGTCCCAGGTTAGATTAGGCCTTATTGAGACTGGAGGGCATGTAGAAGCATAGTTGACAGGATTAAGTGGCCATTGAAGTGACGTGAGCTCCCTTAAGAGAGCAAAATACAAGAAAAGAGAATGACTTAATCTCTTTGTGCAAAAGAAGGGCTATCTCCTCTTCCTTTCTCTGCTAGTTTTAACATGATGCCTCCAAGGGCTTCTGGTGGCTGGTGGGAAATACTGGGGGAAGTCATTTCTCACTGTAAATACATGTATTTATACTAGTCCTGGACATTGATGACATGATAAATGTTTGTGAAGTAATCATATAATTGTTGTTTTGATAAATATGTGTAATTGTTTTTATTATTAATATTATTTTTTAATTCGCTGTTATGGATTATCTAAAGCAACTGGAGTAGCTTAGTTTCTAGAAGTTTTTAGAAAACCTTAAAATTAGTTCAGTAAATTAACCTACACTACACTACCTAAAACTACACTTAATCTAAGGATTAAGTACATTATTTAGTTTCTGTTTTAAGTTTTTAACAGTTTTCATATTTTTATGGACTTCATGGCTAGTGTTTAAAAAATATCATGTGATTCAACACCTCTTAACAGCAGCGTTGTTTTGCAGATTTACAAACCTGTAGTCAGGCCTGACTTTATTGTCAACACCTCTGCTAATTGACTATTGACTTCACCTAGATATTTATCAATGGGTCAATGGGTCTACATTAGCATTTGTTTGGCCCAGTGTTTAGGTGAGTTTGTTGTCGAGGCACAGGTAGCGTAAACACTGAGCATCCACTTATGAACAACTAAATGGTTAAGAAACAGAAAAAAAAGACTCACTTTCACTTTACATCTAGAGCATTTGGTCTTTTACTGTAAACATTATTAGAATACAGTGGAAATACAAACTATAGTTACCCTGACGAAATGCTGGGTTAAGTGAAAAACTATGACATAACTGATATTCAAATTCAGCCATTCATCAATCTGCAACTAGGACTAAAATAATTACTTTTAGGATGAAGGCAAACTTCATAACCCTAAACCTTTTCTACCGAAAACATCCCAGCCTGCCTTTGTAAATGTAATATGAAAAATGTGTTGTCTTTAAAAAAAAAAAACCAAACAAACTATAGTTTAACTTTTCAGCTGTGGTAAAAAACAACACTACAGACCAGCTTGAGAATTTAGGACTGCTGGTGTTAAAGTCAGGCAGGCGGATTTCTTGGTCTGTGTCTGGGGCAATAAAGTAAACCAACCTAGGATTTTATATATTGTTGTAAGGGTTACTGAAAACTTGTGTAAACCTATTATTTTATTTTCAGGGGGAGCAACTTCTTCATGTCTACAGCCTGGTGTTTGTATCCTGGAGCGTTACGTCATCACCACTGCTCTGCAGGTGCCTCCCTTCGCTATGTACCTCGCCGGGCAGTTCTGTACTGCCCTGGTAATGATGAGCGGAAATTAAAGAAACTTGCTTCACTGGATGTCGACTGTGCAGTTCTAGACTGTGAAGATGGTGTGGCCCTAAACAAAAAGGTACCTAAAAACACAGATGCTCGTGTATTGACCAAATACTGGGTTATTATAATAGGACGGCAAAAAACACACCACTCCATAGACAGCTGTGTGACCCTGAATGAATATAATTCCAGCTCCCTTCTTCAGACAGGTGCTAGGTCCTAATCTTTGAAAGGAAAACTACCTAAGTGATATGTTTAAAACAAGCACATTTCACCCTATTATGATGGCATAAAGGCATTGGTTCCCCCCTGCCAGAGTCCTTTAAAACAAGGTGACCGTATCCCACTGGGCAAGCAGCGGGAAAGCACCAGATGCAGCAGGTTAAAAGCATTCTCCTCCCGCCCACACTAGCTCCCCATTGGCCCTCCTGAACTGCCCATGAAATTGTGATTGGTGAGTAGGATAAAGAAGTGGTCTGGGTAAAAGTTAACTAACAAAGGTTTTTAAGTCATGATAATAAAGATGATTGAAATGGCTGCAGGCTGTTCCTGTAGTGGACAAAGACAATAAGATGATGCCCTGTGTGACTGACGGGCTAAAACTGTGACCCCGCGATGAAGTCGGTGGATTTCAGAGCTCCTGTCTTTATTACGTTTCACAGGAATGCAGCAGCCCTCAAACAGCTATTCAGGCTGATGGAGAATTCAGACACAACAGTCTTGAGCTGTCAGCATGTGACGGCTTCACATCTCCATCTTCTTTAAAACCACAGTTTCCACCTACATTCTTCTTTGGTTTCAGCTGCCCACTTATTTCACACAATTCAAAAGTACTGTCCTGCTAGTTGTCTGTTTGTTGTTTGCAAAAAAATGCCTTTCACCATAAATCTGCTGTGTAAATGCTGTGTTAAAACCTCTGGCTCTACATAAAGTGAAATGCATTGTAATTATTACATTACATTAATTATTAATAATTGAATTGTTAGAGTTTTTTTAATCACAGACTCATTATTCTGCATCACTTCAGAACTGTCTATATGCTGCATATTTGACCTCGGTACAATCCAATCAATTCTTCCACTCTTTTCCTGCCTTTGGACATACAGTAAGTCTAGTACTTATTTCATCTTACCGTAAAACAGAAAGACGTATAAAAACTGACAATCACCAGTCCGTCTATCAAAAACTGCACTATTTAAAGTTGTTTTTTCACATTTACTTCTTCTGATCTTTTCACTTCTGTTCTGTTTAGCTGTTTTCTCGCTGTCCATAGATTTCCAATTGAGTTTTGTAGCTGGGTCACTAAGTGTAACAGGTTATACATTGATTTGATTCTGAGTTTTGCATCATTTCCCATTGAGTGGCAAACCTTTGACCCAACACCGTGAAGCGTGTCTGTGCACTTTGTTCATCTTTACTTCAGCCCTAACTAGTTTCCCTGCTTGGGTTGAAAAACACTGTGTCACTGCTTGATGTCGGCACCTTCATGCTTCAAAGTCTTGCAGTTGTAAGGCCAGACGGTTCAATTGTGGTTTCTCTAAACAGGAGGGTTTCTGTTGGTTCCGATCAAAAAGTTGCTCAGACAGAATTTCACAGATGGAACTACTAGTCAACCTGCCACGTGACCTGCTTTAAACTTTGACTGTGTTGAACCCACTAGAAAAAGGTGTTGACATTATAATGTTTCATAGAAATAAAGCCTCTTTGTGGAACTTAACCTAACGTTTTGGATTAATATTACATACTGTATATTGGGCTTGGTGTAAAAAAAAACTTCCAAGCTAGTTGTACGTTAGCTTCAGCTTGTGATCATGTGGTTCCTGTCCTCTTTGCTGACACAGGACATGGATGTGCTAAATAATTAGCTATTAATCACTAATAGTAAATATTTACATAGTAATAAGTATAAGACAAGATAATATTCCTGCATTGGATGAAAAATAATATTTCAGGCTAAAGATGAAGGAGATATGTACCCGGTCTCGTGTCCACACCAAAGCCATCAAGGGTTGAAAAACTGACTAGGAAGTGATTTAATGGTAAGAAAACAGTGGGTTAGATCTTCCAACAGGGTGACTGGCCAAAACTGCCTCCTGTTATGTTTTCGTTGAATATTCAGAATCCTTTCATTGTCTTTCACCTTCACCTTAATACATGGAATGATATTTATGACAAAAAGGAACAATGAAGGTCACTTCACCCCCCCCGTTGAAAATTTAAATCGGGGCACGCTGGCGTTAATTGTCTGCCACTTTGACTCCAAAAATGTCTTCTTTTCATCTTGGCAGTAATGCTGGCTGTTTAAGAGGCAGGGAGATGAGACAAGGAGTAAAGGGTATGAGCCACCCAGAGCTCGCTAACTGTCACCGTGGACCCAGAGGGGAGAGAGGAGGGAAGACAAGGCTGACTGCTCTAACACTCTTACACATATCATCATATCTGTATGATCAGTGGGGTGGAGGAGGAGGGGGGAGGGCAGGTTGAAACCCTGGTGCGGAACTGACGGCTACACCTGTCCTCTCTCCTCTCACTGTTGCCATCTTGTTCCTGTTCTTTCTCCCTCTCTCCCTCCCTCACTCGTCTCCTTCTCCAGGGTCCTTAGGGTTAAGATTGTTTATCTCTCTTGCTCATGTTCTGTGCCTGTCTCTTAATGCCCTGTGGTCCAGTTTTCCTCCTGGTATTTCTTTCTCCCTCTGTCTTTCTCCCTCTTTTCCCCACATGGGTTCCTCCTTCCTCCCTGACTCCCCCCTGCCTCCCTGCCACAGAGATTCTCTCCTAATCCCTGGAAGTTTGAAACTAATGAACTAACTGCTGAGCCACTGCCACGGAGCATGGTCCCAAACTATACTGTACTTCACACTCGATTTCCTCTCCAGATGGCACGGAGGAGCGGCCGACACAACGGGGAGCACCCCTCGTGCACCAGCTCGTGCAACAGCACACGCATCAGTGTGTGCACATAGAAGCATACAGACAGAAATTCTCACACACATTCACAAATGTACACACTTAAGGACATACAACATGTTACAGTTGACAGAGAGATCGCTGAGATAGTAAAGAGAAGTTTATAAAAACCCTGGTTGTAAAATGATTGATCTGGTTGACAATCCACATTATATTGTGCAGGTGAGGGAGGGTCAGTGAGTTTGGAGTAGCAAAATGGGACTATGATACTATCCCTACAGCAGAAGGGTTGTTCCTGTGCTGCTGAGGGAAGAACAGAGAACACACTGTTGAGTGGGTGACATTATTATGGTCTATTACCTGTTAGCAAGAACCTTATTCAATGTATCCTCCGGGTCATGCATGAAATATGTCTGACACTAGTGATTTTCAACTTTACATGAATTATGCAGTCAACTGTCATCTGATACTAGACCTCAGTCAAGTATCAGATGACGGGGCTCACTGTGTTTTTTTCAGAGGACACTAAAAGCTCTCCGTTCATGTGGACTACTGGGAAATAAAGGAAGCCCGTTATGAATTCTTGCTATTTGTATTTAGTGTGTGAGTGTCTGCATTTAGTCACAGCTCTGTACTGTATATAGACGAGTGAGCACGGACCTCGGCTAAACAGCTTGAAGAACCCTTGAGACAAGAGAAAATCTCCTTGCTCTGTTGCCAAGACCCACAAATGGGACGTGATCAGCTCAGGCAGAAGATACAGTAGTCTCTGTTCTAACCAGATGAGAAAGACTTTGTCTTTGAGAGCTGTCTGTCACTGCTAAGGTGTGTCCTTGTGGGTGGGTTGGTGCATGTGTGTGCAAGTGCAGATGCTGAGGCTGCACATTTGCTGCAGAATTGGACCGGACCTTAAAGAAATCATTGTATCTAGCGTTTGCCTTTGAATCTGACCCTTGTTCAACATAATACTTTTTCTGAAATTTTAAATAAATATATTATAATTCCATCCTCAGGTCTTTGATTAGAACACATTCTTGCTCCAGATGTCGTTATCAAACGATCACTACTATGTCCAAGAGAATGATCAGAAAATGCTGAGACCAAAGGAAACAGAAGGAACCCCACTCCCCTTTTCTTATTATCCTGTTACACTTCTGTGTTTTTACTGGCAGAACCACTGCCTGCACAGCTCTGTGCTACGTGTACAGAGAAACACACACAACTGTTGTGTACGAACCCTAGAAACAGGAGTGTTGATGGATAACGTGGGAGTAGGAGGAAACATGTATGAGTGAGAGAAATGAGGAATTAGGCCACGTCCAAAGACATCAGGATTTATTGAGTATAACTTTTCTGTTACTGCAAATCAGAAGCTGTTTCCATATCTTTTTAGTTCTCCTAGTAAATCAGATACAGTTGAATAAAGAGAGGGATTAAATTGTTATCACCAGGTTGGGAATATAAATGACTTGTGGCATCACTGCTGTGCATTTCCCATGTTTGACTGTTCAATTTTGGGGTATAGAACATTTTTCTATTCCGTATTTCACAGAATATGTTCAGATTTTACAAACCACCAGTGCAACACCCTATTCTGTTTTATCATGCTTGAAAAGATTTGTTATATAAACTGTAAATGGCATGTAGTATGAATCTCCATAGTGTCTATAGAAAGCTATTTATTTCCTAGTAAATAGCATTAGTTTGAAAAGAAACATCCTTTATTACTTCTTGCCATTCTGTTGCTTGTAAATAAGTGTGCATTTAGTGATTAATAGATCTGTGGTTAATGACTACTCAATTCGTGCAGAAGGATTTCCAGCTTTGCTTTTTCATAATTAAATTCAATTATTTCAGTAATTTAGATATTAGCGTTGGTGAAGGACAGATTTTAATGGTGGACAATATGTCTTTGTTAGCACTGTAAGCTATCAGTGTGCTGGCTGCTAGATATTAATTGCAAAATGAAATATTAATTATGCGTACAACATGTCATTAGTGTTGTCAAAACAGCCAGTCACGAGTTGAATAAATTGACACAAAATATTTCACTGCAGCTTGTGATGACTCATTACTGAACAGCTCAAATGAAATCATTTCATGGCTAATTATTTTGTAGTAACTGTTTCCCACCTCCAGCTGTCAGATTTCACCATCTCTGACAAGCAGGTTTCGGGTTTTACAAATTCCGCCTTGGCTGCCTGATAGTTATGTCTTTTTATCTGCTCTGACAGTATAATGGATAACCCAGAACACTACAAACTGACAGAGTGAAGGCCCGAGTCTGCTCTTGCTACATCTCAGTTTTCAGCATAGTCTGAATTAGTCAGTCATCTCTTAGCAGCTTTCTGGAGTGCGGCGTGTCACTTGTCAAATCCCATCGACAATGACGGGGGGCTTGTTAACACACACAGACCTTGACACACATGTACTGGAAAAAGACAAATACGTGTGTGTAGTCACACTTCAGGCAGACAGCCCGCACCTTGGATTTTCTGCGGTTTCTTTTAAGTCGTGCTACAAGTCGCACAGCAGGATGCAAAACACAGTCTCTCAAAAGGTAAACAAAAATGAGAAACAACCTCACTCATGATTTCATACACTTTAACTCAACAAACTAACAGTATATGACAGTGGAGTTGTTACATAGTATTTATGCAGCCAAATGAAAAACTCGGCATCATTCAAGGATTTTATCATTCAGCCTGGTTCAACATCCTGAAAGATGATGTGTTTACTCTTACTGTCGGTTTTGTGTGGAAGTCTTTATGATAATACATTGATATCTGTGTTGAAGAGGAACTCCAACTAATACTTTCCAGAGATTTGAACCTTCTTCCAGTCAAAGGACAGAGTGTGACCTCTTATCTAGAGTCTGTCCGGAGGCGATGTTTGACATTGCTTGTTTCAAGCAGCGTGGGGACAAGGCTGGACATCGAAGATCTAAAGCTGGAGAGAATCGTGGTTCCGCTGTGGCCTGTACACACATCCGTTTGGACTCTCCAATCAGATGTGTTCTCTACAGTGCTGTTACCATGCTGGGTCACACATGCACAGAACGCTATAGGATCCTCAGCGTCCAGTTTCAGATTGTGTCTTAAGGAGCTGCCCTCGCTCTCCTGGAAGGTCAGCCTCTCCGCACATGAAAAGCTTCACGTGAGCATCTCTGCGTTCGACAACCCATGCCTGCTCGGCCAACTGCTCGCCCACCTGCCTGCCAGTGTCAGCTTCTAATGATGAGGATGGTGGAGGAGAATCAAAGAGGAGATGGAGCTGAAGTTGGGGCAAGCGCTCTGTGGGTGACGGTGTGATTGGGGAAAGAGCTTTGAAGCAAATTGTTGGATGGCTGTCCATTAATGTAAAATATCTGTTTTTCAAAGGGGTTTATTCAGACTCGTGGTAGCGGAGCCCATAGGGGTCAAGGTGTCTGGCGGAGTACTTACTCTTCTTTTACATAGAAATACATGCTGTCTATATACAATATTTCCCTGTGGTGTATGTGCCTGGAGGCTGCGAGCCCTTCTGACTTTTTTACTTTTTTTTATCTTCATAAACCATGCTTTTTAAACATTAAAGTAAACATTATTTACTTAGTTTAGCTAGAGATCAGTGACACTCTTGGTACATAAATCAGCGTGGAGATCACGCATATCAATTTTTTCTGTCGCCATGCACTCCAGAGGAAGATAGAATATAATCCAGCAAGTAGCAGGTTTATGAATAGTGAATTTACAGCTGCTTAAGTCGCTCCCTGGGTTTTAAGTTACCCGGATACAGTCACGGGCTTGTCTGGGCTCCAGAGAGTGACAGTAATAGAGTAGCAACAGAGAGGTTACAGGAAACCTTCAGTAAGACTCAAAGATCAGAGGGCGCTCATCATATGGTGTGACAATCCCTCGTCTCCTTCAACGTGGAAAAAGTGCTGACGTCGATGACACGCATAGCCATCCAGCCGACTCCTGACCCCAGTTTAATCTCAGGCAATCCTCGATATGTACTGTGATACCATACTTTATTGATACTGAAGGGGTGTTCCTGATATAAAGTATAGTCCTGTCTGCCAGAAGATCAGAGGGCGCTGTTTTGTCTCCTTTGACCCTTGAGGGACTCCCCTATATACTCATCCTGGGTCAACACTACTCCTTTTTTTACAAGAGACTGTGAAGTATGGGCTGCATATGCTTTATCTGTCTACAGTTGCCCTTCCCAGCTGACACCCACTGCTTTAGTGAACAGTACACTGATGATCTGTTAGTTAGAATACTTCACGTAGACTCTATCTATGTTGGCCTCTGTAGTCAAGCTTTGCATTTTTACCTGGGTTGTGTGAATACATTTTCCGCATTTGCTTTATTTAAATGTCAATTCTTATGAACCAAATAGAAAAATAAAAAAATGAAAACCCACTGTAATTATCTCCAGGCACTAAAGTAAGTTCTCCAGCTTCTGATCTGACCTGACAACTCCTAAGCTACCACTTCCTCGTGCTGCCTTAACTCAGACCACATTTTCTCCCAGAGAATCTATCTCCTCTCACTAGCTCCACTTCTCAATTCATCTCCCTTTTCTCATCATTCCCTTTTGCCCAGCATCTGGTTTGAATATAGCTGGGTGTGCTACTGTGTTGGTGATAGAAGTTGGGACTGAGAGCTTTGCTTTGATTTTTTTTTTTTTCATTCTTTTTCGTTCTCCTCATCTCTCTTCCTGCTCAGCTCTTTTAGTGATCAAGTTGTTGAAATGCAGATCAGTGGTCAGTCTAGGTATAGTTGACCAAAGAAGAAGAAATATATGCAGATTAACATATTGATCTTAAGGTTGTTATGATAATGACCTGATATCTGATCCACTCTACATTATTTGCAGAGGGATGACATGACTTGGTATCACAAAAGTCACTGTGTGAGAAGGAAAGAAGTGAACTTGAAAGTGTAGGAGGAAAGGGGACCTCACTTGATCTGTTGCACATCATCAACATAGTTTTGCCAAAAACGGAAGCAACTGAATCGCATTTTTCATTTTTAAATGAAATGTGTTTTCATAGTAATGAATAATTACTTTTGATAATTGTGATTTGACCAAATATTGAAAAACATTATTGTAAGCCGTAGCAGCCGTACTGCAGATCATGTCTGTTTCAATATCAGTGCTCCGTTAATATAGTATGAGTGGAGTATTACTACTCAACTGAGAACAAAAACCTTGACTTCAACATTAAAACTTTCTAATGTAATAGTCTATGAATCTTATTCATAACTGTTTTCTTTTAAACTGAAATCTATTTGAAATAGCCATCTAAAATGAAACCTTTTCTTTCTTGTTTGCTGCAGAATGAGGCCAGAGAGACCATTCCCAGGATGCTGGTAGAACTGAACCTGGGACGGACAGAGAAGTGTGTGAGGGTGAACTCTGTGTCCAGTGGTTTAGCTGAAGCTGATCTGCAGGTCATTCTGCAGGGTGAGGTCCTGCCTCCTGCCGTCATGTTGCCCAAAGTGGAAGACACACAAGAGGTGCAATGGGTAAGAATGTATTTATTTTACTGTTTCAGATCTTTAGTAATTGACAAGAAAGAGATCAAAAGACCCAACACAAGACAAACCAACTCTTGGAATACGTGCAAGAACTGAACAACTGAAAACACCCACGGCATTTCTGTCTTTGGCTCCCAAAGTGTCTTGAAAAAAACACAGTAGTCTTCTTACACAAACTCAGTAAGTAATGGGACACCAGGAGAATCTTCAAAGCAATCATAACAAACTTTTCCCATATCCCAGTAAAAGTGGGAATCGATCCCTGTGGTAGGACTCAAGAGTGTTTTCTTTGGCAACAGCCCAAGAAATGGATGACATTTCTTCAGGTTGGGTTAAGAAGCCTGATAGTTTTCTGTAACAACACAAATGTTCTGCTGCTGGGCCGGCTGGAACGTAGTGAGGTACAATTGCAAACAACAAAGAAAATGCTTAAATACGTGGATCTAATTAATTAGAATTGATAGTCATTTAGTAATGTGTTATTTTAACCTTACTGTTGCATTATGCTAAGTTAGCTTCAACATTTGAAATATGACATAGATGAGGCCTGTCTTGGCTTGGCCCCCAAAATCATTAAAATGTGTATTTTTATTGGCCTTTGAAATTTGAGAGCCCATTTTGACATTCTTCACTTTTGGCTAACCTTCAGCCAAAGTTATATTTCTGTTTTAGTTGTGGATTATGTTAGTACTTTCTGGGTTAATTTTTACTCATTCTTTGTGAACCACTTGAAGATAATTTCAAGTGTAGCCAAGGGTGTTAAGACCAATCTCACATACTTATGCACATCAAGGCAACATTTGTTATCTTTTTGATCTTAGGTCCAATCTAAAATTTGCTGAAATCTGTGCCCCAGTAAAAAGGTTGTTGTTTTGGCCCGGCCATCCTTTTGGCTTTCTATAAAAGGGTGCTTTACGGATGTTAGGTCCTGAAAGGTCAGGAGACAGTGACATCATTAATGCTGGCCATTCTGATCAGCTCCATATGGCTAACCTTACCAGGAAGAACCAGGCTGTGCTGTGTACACATTCTTTACCATCAGTCTCTACAAGAGTATAGTTTCTATTAAAGAAAAAATGTACACACACACATACACACCTTTGACTTTTTCTTATTATGCAGTGTATAATTAAACAGCACTGTTAAACATGCTGTTGTTAGGGAGCAGGAAGTTTTTAACTAGTGCTTTTAATTAGAACACGTCTATTTCCTGCTGCTCTTTTTTTGAGGCATAATTGCTGACAGGTGTTTACTTCTTCTTTCCCTTAACTCGGCTGTTTCTCCCTTTTTTGAAATTACTGCAAGTGAAAGTCCAGTAATTCTGTATAGATAAATAACTAATGTGTGGGCGTGGATCAAATATTTACAGTTAGTACAACAAGTAGTTTCAGGGGAGGTGGGAGGGCGAGGATCCGTTTTTCAAAGTCAGTTTATTACCTGTTCGGGTTGTAACAACGTTTAAAATTAAAAACCGTAAACACACAATGTAAAACATAATGTTGCAATAACCTCATGTGTCAACCAGAGCATTCAGACTAGATTACAGCGCCTGAGCCATATGTTCATTTTTTTTAAACCAAACACATTTCTGTACATGTAACCTGTTTTGTGTCCCATATAAAGTGATTTTTTTGGCTTTGTGTTTTAAACATGTCTGTTTTCCCTGACCTTCTTCTTCTTCTGTAAGTGTGTTTTCAGTGCTGTAAATCCCTTTACTTGTTTATTTTCTCTTTTTATTAACATCAGCACAGGAACCTCCAGACTGATTTGTCGCTAAAAGATGGACTTGCTTGTTTTCCTTTGTGTGAAAATCTTTAGCTTTGCCTTTCTCTTCTCTCCCAGCCCTTGTGTGACTGACAGCCCTTATTGGGCCATAACAGGCGTAACTCCCTCCTTTGTCTGAAGACAATTCTCACACAGATTCGGAGCCATGTGCATTCTTTGCCCACACCACACTATTTGGTGTGCACTGGGACCAAAAAAAGAATCACACCCTGTCCCTGCTCCTCCTCCTCTACTCCTCCTCCTGTCCCCTCCCCTTGTCCCTTTCTCCGCTTCCCCTCTGTGAAATGAACACTTCAGCCGGCCGGAAACATTTAATCTGGGCCCCTTTTGAAGAAAATTAATTGAAACTTGTCCCACTATAGCGTCCTTTCTCCAGCTCCGTCTCTCCCTCCTTCTCTTTTCATGATTGGGTGGTGAAATTGTCAGAGGGCTTGATTGTAGCCAGTCTTTGAATGGCAAGAAGAGGTGTTATTTCTGTCTTTTCATTTTCTTTCTTTTTTTTTCAATTCTACTGTGAATAACAAATTAAAGGGTCCTACATTTGATAGCCATTGACAGCTAATGGGCGACGTATTGCCGTACGCACCAGAAGAATAATGAATGGTGACTACAGTGTCTCTTCTGCCGTGTAAATCGGGCCCTCAGAGCGCACAATAGTTGAAGAGGAGAGAACAGCAGAGGTACAGAAACATGTAATCAGAGAGCTTTGGAGGATGTCCAGTCAGTGGTTCTGCAATGATCTGTCATTTGTGTTCCTGAGGCTGAATATAAGGGTGTCATTCCACTATCAGGGCTTTCCAAGTGTCGTGGGCCTTTTCAAGGAGCTCAAGGTTCTTGTATACATTATACAACACGCTGAAAGATGTTCAGATTATGCAAATTTCACTTGTGTCCTGTATGTCACAGACCGGATTGAATGGCTCGATGGGCTGGATTTGGTCCCTGGGCCACTAGTTGATAATCAGTGCTTTAAAGGCACTTTCTCCAGACAGTTCGTGGTTGAGGAATGACTTCCAGAATTCATGTCATTAGTTTGGTTACCTCCTATTTCTGTGTTATAGACATAGCCTGTTTATAAATATGGGTTGGGGGCCACATGGCCCGCAACCCATATTTTCTACAGGTTTCAGCGAACTAAGGTATGAATGGCTGTGTTCTCACATCTCCAGCTCCAACGGCACTAACAGAGTCTGTTTTTACACTAACCAGGCGAGACAAGTGTGAACACAGCCTGAAGCAGCACACTTGGTGCGACGCTGCGTTGTTAGGTTTTGGTATTTTGCATGTCTCAGTGTAGCGGGGCTAATCTCTGTGTAATAACAGCTTCACTTGCCTACAAGTCCTCATATCCACCTGGCTTCCTCTGTCACAGAAATGTGTTTATCCACACCCTCTTTTCACACCCCTCCTCGGACCCCACTTCCACCCATTCCCGTTCACCGGAGGGAGGAGGAGGGGGGGGGCATATTATGCTAAGCCCCCAGCGTTAGTTTTTATGTTTCCATAGCAGCCCCGCTCCCACAGGGTTGTGACCTCAGATGATTACAGTACAAAGCCTATTGGGTCTTGAAAACCTCTTTGAAGATGAAAAGTCTTTGATGGTTTGTATTTATGCAAATCTCTCAGATATGATTTATCCAACTGAGATTGAATGGAGAGATGATTAAAATTGCCTCTGTTTTGTTGAAACCCTTCAATTGGAGGCCCCTCTCTTTCTGTTTAGAGAACAAGAATGGCGAGACCAAGCGCCGGGGTTATTTTGCTTTTCCATTTGGACAAATATAAATGCTCTACCTGAGGATATTTATATCTGTCTTTTCCTGGTGTGGCAAGCAGGCGGCGAGGAAAATGGAGATGAAGCAGGCACACAGAGTTAGATATTTGTACTACTCTTCTTTAAAACTCTCTTTTTACCCCCATTTCTTTTTTCAACTGGCCTTGAAAGGAAATATCTGACAGAGGGGGCTTTTGTGTGTTTCCAGATGATAGATTTAGGAATTTGGGCTACCCCACTGGCAGTCCAGGTCTAGCTGTGAACTGGTCTGTTGGAAAAAATTGGGATGCTTTGGTCTTCAAAGAATTTAACTTGGTTTTAAAGCTCTACTTAGGTGAGCTTGCATATTAGCAGGAGTCGTGCAGAATAAAGGCCCAGGCAAAGTGTCACATCACACTCCGATTGTTGCTCCAAGTCTTACCACGGAGGAGGGGGGCAGGAATAAGGGAATAATGTAGGAGTACGACACACTCGGAGACGTCTCAAATCATGCTCCTAACTCCCCTCTTCCACTTTTGTTCTTTCCGTTCTCCGGCCGCCATGTGTATGCATGTGCTTATCCGTGCATGTGCACATTTACATGTGTGCACACACACACTCTCTCTCGGGGGAACACATGCAGTAGTTGAGCAGAGTGTTCTGAAAGAAGGCAGAGCACAAGACTTCAGACAACGGGGGAAACCCTGGTGATAATGTAAAATATTTCATTTCTCCTGCTTTGTTGCGGCTCTCCTCTGCTCGCCTTCTCTGCTCTTTGAACCCTCACAGGTGTGTCTCTGAATAAAATGTGCATTTTTGTTTGAGCAGTGTTGGTAATAAAGGTGTCAAGATTGGTATCAGAAGTGAGATTTCCCCCCTCCTCTCCACTGTCTGCCTGAAAATGTACCATTGTTGGAGAGAAAATTGTTAAAATTTAACGTTGTTCAACATTAAATAAAAGGAAATGTATTAAAAAAATAAGGATACAATTGTTAATTCAGAGATTTTAAACAGATTTTTAGGAAGTGAGATTGACAGCTACTTGAACAAACAGTGTTTTAATGAAAGCTGAAAAGAAGACAGTTCTGACGGGTTCACTCCTGACAGCCTGAAGACTTTTCCTAAATTATTCCAGGTCAATAAAGTTAAATATAAAAGTGTTTTCCTAGTCCAGTTCTGACTGAGTTCAGGCTCCTGACATGTTCCTTTACATCATATTGTTTTCACATATTTTTGAAATATTGTATACCATATATTTATATTTCCTATGTAATATGTTTTTTCACATTATGCAACTATAACAGTATTACTTCTACCTCGGAGTGCAGCAAGAAATTAGTTTGGGGCAAATGATAACCTTAACTATTACCACTAACATTAGTAGAATACAATACTGCAGATGTGGTCGGATGAATAAGAAATGCAATCAAGTATGGAAGTATTAAAATCTTCCATAAAGACACCATATGGAGATGGAATGCATTTTACCTCGGGAAGTGACTTGCACTAAAAAATGTCATGCTGTGGATTTTTTTTTTTTAATTTTCAAGAATTTACAATTTTATCTTATCTTTATCTTGTCACCCACCAAATGTTTTACCACCCAATTTGGGTCACAACCCTACAGTGACAAAAACCGTATAGTGTTTAGTAGCAGTGCAAATCAAACCCAAACTGATAAACTGGATAAACTACCACTGTGAGAAGCGGTGACAACACATCAGCCGCTTGTGTTTGTAGTTTTCCATATGCAGAATCTGTGACTGTTGTTAATGAGCCGTACCTGTGTGCTAAGTTTGTTGACAGGTTTCATCACAGCTTGAAAGGAAGGCCACTGACAGAACCCATACGACTGGTCACCTTTGTGGAAACCGCTGTGGGCCTGCTGAATTTTAAGGTAAATAACCAAACAAATCCCCTCCTCCTCCTCCTCCTCCTCTTTCTTCACCTCCCCAAAAAACTGCCTATGTAAGAGATTTTGCCCCATTGTTCACTTTAGATTAAAGACTGTGTCGGTGAACTAAGTGCACAGCTTCCTGTTTCCAAAATGAAAGCTTTAGGACAGTCTCTTAAAAACAAGCCTTTTGAGTTGTTGTTTTTTTCCCTCTTTTTTTTATTTAATTATTTTATTTCCCTTCTGTTTGTGTGTCTGTCTCTCTTTTCCAGACATGCTGATATTTTTTAATTAAAAGTCCTTTAATGGCATCATAAAGGAAAAGTTCTTAACAATGTTTTGGCAGGCATTAAAGCAATTCCTGTCAAACAACAGCACAACCTCCAGCTACATGGGGAAAAGGCCATGGCTTTTGGGCATTTGGGGAGAAACAAGCTGTCATTCCTTTATTTTTGATTTGTCTTTTAAAAGACGACTTTCATTTTCTGTTTGTGAAAAAGATAGACGACTTTCATTTTCTGTTTGTGAAAGAGATAGAGTGTGTGTGTGTTTTTGTTTGTTTGTTTTTGAAAGTGGGGTTTTCTTCTCTGTGTTCTTCCTGTGATCTCACTGTTTTTGCCCAGATTGAATCAAAGGTTGCAAGAATGAAGAAATCTCTGGGACACAGTCAGTGGTGAAATTAATTTAGACGCCGACGAAAACAGTAGACAACACAGTAGTGTTCCCATTGTTTGGCTTTTCTAACCACAGACAGTCAGTGGTGCAGTTGATGTAAACAGCACCAATGTAACCATGTAAAATTAATGAAAAGAAACACGTCACGTCTTCCAGAATCCAGAAGACACATTTTAATTATATCATGGTGTAGTGTAGTGTTGCGGGCCGGATTGGACTGCTCCGTGGGCTGAATTTGGCCCACGGGCTGCCAGTTGAAATTTCACTGGTGTAAACTAAAGAGTTCTTTGTACAGGGGATGTGTGTGCAAGCTGACTGACTTGAAGTGTTTATTTCTGAGGAAGGATGGGCATCAACAGATGAAGTATAAATTGTGGTCTAAATAAAAAGTTTGTTATATTTTAAATCACATCAAAAACTGATAACTTATATCCCCAGAACCATAACCTTTTTAAAGTTCATGTTTGACAGATTCCTGTTTATATGCAGATACATTGAAAGAGAATCTGTTGTGATGATGTCAAAAACTCTTATTGTTTGAGCTGCTGTTGGAGATTTGTACACTCCGAACAAGTATAATTAGATTTCTTCAGCTGTATTTGTGCCAAGATGTCCAACATTTCTTTCTTCTTCTTTGCATTTGTGTCACTGCAGTCAGACTATATTATGTTAATGTATGTATTCTCACCGCAGGTGGTGTGTGAGGAAATCCGTCGACTTGCTCCAAGTGTTGGTCTTCACCACGACGGTGTGGTGTTTGGGTCTGATGACTTCTGTGCCAGCATAGGTAGCTGTTTAAATCATTTAATAACTTTTCAATGTCATTTAACATAGTGACATTATCAAGTTTAGAGTTTAGCCTAAAGTTCTAAAATGAACCCAGAAGCAGTCTATAATTTGCCAAAATAGCTACATCAAATTGAATATTAGTTCCATTTAAATTAACCTAAAAAATGTCTTAAAAACAAATTATGTCAGTTTAGAACTTCCACTTCTTAAATATGTCATGGAGAACTATACCTTTTGTCGATGAATTTTGTTTAAGCTCTAAATGTAGTTCTGTTATTTGTCAAACACATGTGCTAAATCTACACTTCTTCAGGTGCCACCCGGACCAAAGATGCTAGAGAACTCCTTTACGCCAGACAGAAGGTGGTCGTAACCACCAAAGCTTTCGGACTACAGGCTATAGACCTGGTCTACATAGACTACAAAGATGAGGCTGGGCTCAGGCAGCAGGCAAGAGAGGGAGCTCTCATGGGTTTCACAGGTGAAGTTTCTCTTTGTGTCCTTATTGGTCCAATGTCTGCATTTACTTGCTATTTATTTTTAAAAAGATACCTCCATGTTTGAGTTCATTACATTTATAATCTAATGCATCTGTGCCTGTACATGCTGCTTGCTCACTTTGTTTAAGGAAACGTCAGTCCAGTAGCTGGTATGTTGCAGCATACAATCCCATGTGATAAAAGTCATCCCAAATGTTGGCAGTTTTTTTTTTTTTGATGCCTCTGTGCCAGTACAAAAAGAACATGACGCCCACTTACACAGCTCTAGCAGAACTAATTTGATACAAACAAAATACAACAACAACAATAATAATACAAATCAACATTAAAAAATTGAAATGTTGTATAACACTGTAGGGTTTCTTGTTGGCTAATAAATAAGTGTGTCTGCACTTTCACTGACCTGAAAAGCAGAATGCTAATTTTGCTACAATTTTCACTGATCGTCAGTGCGTACTTGTCTGTAAACAAGTGTGTTATGATCTTGCCAGTCCTTTTTCTCATGACCATTTTCAAACATGCACTTTTCGTGTGAAGGCTGTTGACGTGAAGTAATGAGTAGAAAAGCTAATTAGTACGGTCTACAGCCGATCAGTGAAATAAATGGTCAGATTTAATATAGAACACACCGTTCAAAAAGCTGGATTATGATCTTACAAACCCTAAATACCTTGTATTGTATAATCCTGGTAGTTGTTACCAGCCTGAACATGCTTAAGCTTATACCTGTAATTGACTTTGGAACTGCTTAAGCCTCAGTCAACACCCATTAGTCTCTGATAAAAAATTAAGACCAGCAATATATGAGGTAAAACAAGGTAAAATCATGCCCCAAAAAAAAAGCCAACATAGAAGGATAATTGTACTTATCAAGAAGATTACACAGCACTGTAGTTTTTTAGGTCCCACGTATTCTATTAACAGCGTCTAAGCCCCTCTTAACACACACATCTCTGGTTTCAGGGAACAGTGTTTCACTTTCACTCATCTCCAGGACCCTGCCCATCATTCGCCTGAGAGCACTTTGCTAAAGAGCAAACCTACAGTGAAACGCCAGAACCACATGGCAGGCCATGATTGGCTGGAGGGAATGAGAGATGTTTTTTAGGAGAACCAATGGCTTGTAACCGAAGGCAACTGAATATTTCTTCATTCCTGTTGTCCCGTGGTTGACACACACACATGCACAAATGCTCGCACACAACCATCGTGTTGTGAACTTAAACCTGCCAATTTCAATGAAAATCTGTCATCAGCCTTGAGGTATAGCAGGTGGGAGAGAAGGGATAAACACACCTCTGAGCAACACACACACACACACACACACACACGTATACACTCACATGTAAAGGACGAAATACACAGTGTTAGTAGTGACACAGGGCGGCACAAAACACACCATGAGACATCAAGCTTTTGGTCCTGAAGAGTCCTCAAGGTGTTTATTCAACAGAAAGAGTGCAGTTAGTTACAATGAAGGATGGGTAACCTGGTTTTAAATCACTCTGAGCGGTGAGACGCTTACTGACTCACCACATGTCACTCTGACTATTAAAATTCAGCTGGTGATATTTCAGATTTTCACATCAGATAAATATGATGCTTTTTTAAAATTGTACAATAATATGTTGTGAAGTTACTTTATTTAGATTTTGATTAATTCAAATAATCCAAAATGACCTGTCTACCTTTAAGAGCAGTAACACTAAAGTGAACTGAATGGATGGAGAGTAAACCTGGAGAAAGAGCCAGAGGACAATGATTTCAAGTTAGTTGCACTGAACCATGGGAGTTCACCCCAGCTGTCTAGGCCAACTATAGGACAATTTAAGATACAGCCTTTCTTTAGGTAAGGTCAGGAATAACTGTACCAGGTTAAAGAAAATTATGGCTGCATTAAAACACAGAGCATAGAAAAAATGCAATGAGAGGGAAAGAAAATTAGGAATAAAGGACTTTTTTAATGAAAAAGTTTGTTTTGACTGAGAAAGCAAATGTCTTTTAGATGAGTTAATATAATTAACTTTAAAAATTGGCCTTTTTCTAATTTATTGTGTGATTGAATTACAACAGTATTTTGGTGTATTTCTATCTTTTTATCTAACAATCAGTCCTTGATTTCAGTGTTTCCTTGAATCAATATTGGTCAGAATTGAATCTCATTTTTTCCATTTTTTCTTTTCTTTGGTTTCAATAATAAATGATCACACATCAGTGGAGCTCATCATTTAGTTTATTATGTTTACACGTCTTATTGGTGAAAAATTTGTACTGCAGCATGTTGATAGTCCAACTGCAGCTTCTGTATTTTCTGAGGTTAACCTGGGTGAGCTGAGCTGAAAGAAGGGAGTGGATTCTCTCCTCCCATTTCCTCCCCTCCTCACCTCTTTTCTTCCTGCCCCCTCTCTGCCACCACCTTGAAGGATTTGTTTTTTTGGCCAGGAGACTAAGCCTTAAAGTGTTGAGTTCCAGCTGGCAGACGCTGAGCCGTCGTTCTCACCAGTCATTTCATAACCTTAAGTTATCAGTACAAGTTGTATCTGCAAACGAACACGGGATTATGTCTGCGGCAGTCGTCCATGTTTATCTGAGAGGAAGTGGGAGCAGTGGGGCAGAAGGAGGGCGTGATGCTTTTGTCAGCTGCATAAAATGTTGTAGTTTGAATGATGTCCAATGATGATGGAATTCAACAGTAAAATATGTGTTAAAATTTGTATTCCTTGATTGTTTGAACATGTTTTGGTTTTTATATATATTTTTACCCACATTATATATTTTACTGTTAAAATTGCCTTTTGCGCTAACAACTGCGAATTTATCAAAGCTTTACTTTTTTGCATCTGTGTTTTTGTGTTTGCAGGTAAACAGGTCATACACCCAGGTCAGATCCAGGCTGTTCAGGAAGAGTTCTCTCCAAGTCCAGAGAGGGTCCAGTGGGCCAGAGAGCTTATTGCTGCCTTTGAACACCATCAGGAAGAGGGCAAGGTAATATCCTCTGTCGTGAAAACATAGCTTTAAAAACAAAACCTATAAATAAATAGTTTTTCCTCAAATAAAAATATCAAATGTGAAAAAAATCACTCTAGCACTTGTATAAGTATGATACTTATATAAATATAAGTATGATACTTGTATAAATATAAGTATAAGTAAATATATTTTATTGTAAATGTAATATGTCATGGTTGAATTTAATAAATTGCTTAAAAGGGTTTTGGTAAGATTAATATCACAGTCTAAAAAATGGAAATTATAAGTAAATATAATAAAGTAAAGTATAGTAGTAGAGTGAAACTATTAAAGAAATAACAACTTTATTTAACTAAAATATTAAAGAAATAAAACTTTCGGTTTAAAAAATGGCTAAATGAGATCTTTCAAAGTAATTAAAAGCTGAAATGTTGGCTAAAATCTAAACATTGAAAGATAGGAACAGTGTTAGTGTTAGAACCAAGCCAAAATAAACCACTGATGGCAACAATACATCTACAAGAGTATGACAGGAAATGTGGGTGTTTGTATGTTGAGAGAACGTGTGTGTGTGTGTGTGTGTGTGTCTGTGCCTCATTGAAACCCAGACTGATCTCCTCTTGTGAGTTTCCTCTCACATAAGTCTGCAGTTTCACAGAATGCGTACTGTACACCCCTGGGTGACTCTCAGCGTCATCGCAGGGATGACCAGGGAGGGGGGCTGCTGAGCAAATTAAGTGTACAATATTATTGTCCCTAATTTAGTGCATGGTTGGATCCTGTGTGTCGAGCTCGGTGGGTTATCTGCTGAGGTAATACACAATCTGCCCACACCTCTCCCTGCCAGGGCTGCTCTGACTAAGAATCGCCCGAGGGATTCATATCCAACCCATCCCTCTGCTGTAGTGTGTGTTTGTGAGCGTGTATAATGGTTTAAACAGTGAGCAGGGTCAGGCTCTTTGTCTAACATGACAGGTGCTTGCTTTTCATAATTCTCACTTCTAGCCACAGAAAACATCTTTGGCTTGTTCCTTTTAATGGTAGTTTAATGGTAGTTTACACATTCATTTGTGACACTCTTCAGTGGCGTCACATGTTGTTTGTTTTCATGTGCTTTACAGTACACATATGGTGTGGGACATTTTATAAAAACGCATTTCTGAACATCCCTGTCCACTGGGATTGTAATCCTCTATGCTCTGTTGGCGGAAGTTAAACCTGTAGTTTGTTTCTACCGCAAATATATATATTTATTATAATTGTTACTTGTTAAACAATGGAGGCACGGCAACAAAGGGTCAGTAATAAAAAAATAAATAAATGTGAAGTTCTTTGGATAAAATAAGCAAGAGAGTCGCTTTTGAGTATTGCTGCCAAGTTTAGATTATCTTCCATAGCATTTAATCAAATGAGACAAAAATACAAGCGTTGTCAGCATTTAGATACTTTTTAAAGAATGATGGAAAAAGTAAAGTGTGTGATAGAATAGTCATTATTGTCATTATAACACAGGGGTACAATGAAATTGAGGATTAAAAAAAAAAAAAAAAAGACGTAAAAAACACAAAAAGGTGCAAAGTAGTGTGGATCCAAGTTCTTTGGATCCAAAGAACGTTGTCCCCAGAGTGAAACACAGGTGTAAAAATAGTGCTATGAATTCCTCATTACATCAAAATCTATAATTAGGAGTGATGTATAATTTGATATGATATAAAGGACTGATATGATTACACAATGAATAATGACCAATGAGTAACATTTGCAGGAGGACATGATCTTGGTCCTCACTTTGTCAGAATATTTCTTTGCCTAACCACATTGGTTGTTGACAGCAGAATAACAAACTTTTATTTATTGAACTTGTTATTGTTCTATATATAAAATTCTAATGTTCTTGTGCAAGTGTGATTAAAAATGCTGGGTTCCAAGGCCTTACATGAATGTCATATTAATGTCCTCAGCTGTGAAGACATTTTCTTGTTGATGAAATGTTTTCATAAGTGTCTCCTCTGATGTCTCAATTTCTGCTCTTGCTTCTTGTTGCAAAACTGTTCAGGGTGCGTTCACCTTCTGTGGCAGCATGATTGACATGCCGTCAGTGAAGCAGGCACAGAACATCCTTACACTGTCGGACGCAATTCAGAAGAAGTAGCACACATTTGGGAAACAAGACGGGAGGAATCCCAAAGTCTGGATGTTGGTTACATTGTGGGACTTCAAAGAAATAACTGATTTAATTTCTATACAAGAATAAAAAAGTGAAATTGTTTGTTGCAGTGTGAAAGTATGCGGTGCATTTGTGGACTTGTGAGTCGAGGCAGTTGCAGTTGGATTTTCTTTTTTTTTTTTGCCCGTGATTCCTCAGATGGATTCAGCGGCACACACTCTGCATGTAGCATCAAGAAACCTTTGGAAATCAAATGACGGAGTTTTCTTCCCCACTAAGGCACTTTCTTGGCAGTGTGTGTGCGCCGTCACAACACTCTCCTGTGTGTTTGTGTGCCCGAGCCTCTGATCACATCTGAGTCATGATGAATGCTCTCACATCTCCACGGTCCAAGCAGCTGGGCGAAAGGGTAAACAAACACAACAAGCCGCTGTTGTGGAACTATTCATCGGGCCCCCAGCCTTCCTAGTCGGGCCTCAACCCCCTGCTCAGAGGCCTAGCTCCCAAACATTGAACTTCTTGCTGGCTGTAAAGAAACAAACCACCGATAAAAGTGTGTTAACTCGCAATTTAGCTTTTTTTCTTTTTTCTGTGTCAGACTCTTTAGTAAAGACAGGCAGCTCTCTCTGTGGAAGCTGCAAGCACACAGTCTTGATGGAGAAGGCGTGCAGTGACAGACACACCGTGACCTGCACGGAAAAAGAAAAAAAAAGATACACTGCTGCAGCAGAAAATTCTACCTGATCTCTCATTTAAAACCAGTTAAACTGGCGGGGTTTCAGGTACTGCCTCTGTACAATCCTATCATTAGAATAATACAAAAGGACAGCGTTTAATCATCCGCGTATGTGAGGATAAAAAGGCTTCTGAAAGGCTTCAGTGAAGTAGTTTGTTGTGCTGCCACAAATACAGATACAATGGTGCTTTGTGGAGCTCTTTGTGGAGACACATGTGACTTCCAGAGACAGTGAAGTGGGTGTGATGTTAACAGTGAGACAGATTAGTGGCCATGTTGCTCCAGCAGACCAGGACCGAGGCTTTTGTCTCTCTTGACTGTGGATGGGAGGATAATTGGGGGGGTGTTGAATGGTTAATAGTGCCATTGGTGACCATGGTAATGAAAGGCACCGAGCCTCCTCATCTCTCCCTCCCTCTCCTTCTCTCTCTCTCCGTCTTTTTCCCCCCTTTCCCCCCCC
>NC_024322.1:7716018-7717912 GCF_000523025.1 Cynoglossus semilaevis | reverse complement strand
TCTCTCTCTCCCCCTCTCTCTTTCTCTGCCTCCTACTGTATGATCTATTGTGTCTGGGGCAGGATTGCGAACTGTGCCAGACCAGGGCAGGCCAGACAAAAAGATCGAACCCATCCCTGCATCCACCCAAAGGCCCGATCATTTAACTCTCTGTCTGACAATATTATTTTTCTTCAATGAGTCTTTGACATTTCAAAACATTGTGCATCTTAAAACTCACTGTAATGCGGATATGGATAATTTTTGAATTATAAGAATATATCACCGCAACTCTGTGGTTTGTTTATCATTAAATGGGAACTGATTGTAGAGAATTCAATTTGTGGCTTTTTGAAATTTATCTGTAATTTATCTCTTTATTGTGTGTTTGTGAGTACTGACCTTGCAATACTCTATATTTCATTCATATTTCTTCTGGAGTCTGAATTATGAATAATGAGCTGAGGTCTGTGGGGAGTTGTGTTAAGGCGCCATCGTCTCATATTCCTAAGAACGTCCGTCCTCCCTGCAGAGGCTGGTTCTCACCAACAGGTGTCCTTAGAGACAGGAAGGTGGATCTGTATGGTGTGGAACATCCTAGACAGGAATTACTCTTCTCTGCAGAAGTACTGTGCTTATTTGCTTTAGATTTCAACAATTTTCACACAGTGGCAATGTTGCAATTATTTAAATGTATCTCAAGTTGACGCCTCTGGAAGAAGATGAAAACAAATGTTCCTTGAACAGCTTGTTGTCATTACGTCTTTCATCTTCTTTGCACACCGACGTTTTGTATTCCAGAAACTTCTGCAAAGTAACATCTCCATGAGTTACAGCACTATGTTTTGTTTTTGATGGTGTCATGTTATGAACTGTTGCTTAACATGGCTATCATTTCCATGTAGCATGAACGCCGGTGCCCAGAAATGATCCAGAAAATGTGTTTGGATTAAGGTCTACTTGCAGAACTTTTGGGGCTTGGACTCCGCTGGGTCTTGAAGCTGCACCAGGAACCAGACCAGGCCAACAAATGTGATCAGAGGGAACTGCTCTGGTCCAAGTTTGGTCCTGGGCTGTGGGCTGTCTAAGAACTGTTTCCAGTTTGAGCTGGAATAAATGATCTGCTTCACAAGGTTCAAATAATGCATCCAGGTAAGCTGTTTCAGCAGGTGCTGTTTCAGCAGGTGCTGTTTCCATTTGGGCCAGAAATACTGTAGATGTAGACCAATTACACACAGATGTATGCATAAATATAAATCCCTAGGACTGTATGTTGGTGATGTATTTTAAGCATTTTTTTCTCGTCTTGTTTTGCATTTTCCCTCCTACGTTTTCCTTCATCTGATGTCGTGTTAGTTGTTGAGGGAACCTTCTTCACTGCAGGTGGGCGTCCTCCCATGGTCCAAACATTCCATGTAACATCTGATTAAAACCTGGAAAAGAAACCAAGCGATCCAAATCAAAAATCCTGTGTCCCATTTCTGGCCCCTAACCCAAACTTTGGAAACGTGCTTCAGCCCTGATGGAGAGCTCTTTTTGTGATTTATCTCTCCCGTCATTCTTTGCGCCCCAGCACATTTGAAACCACCTGGACAAAGGAGGGAGAATATCCAATGACATTTCAGTAGATTAGAAGAACACGTTCTCCAGCCTCCTGTGTGTAATCGTACATGACGGTTCTATTATGTTGTGGATATTATCTGTAATCTGAGGCTTCCTCCTCCTCTTCTTTATTTAAACGTCATCTCACTCTTTTTGCCCTGAAAGAGAGTAAATTACAATTAACACGATTAAAAACCTTCACAGAAAATGTGAGGGGAATCAATTAGAGCTGCGGTGGAGAGACTTCATCAGTCTGCTGCTGCTGCTGCGGCTGTGGGTGTCGGCGGGGGGTGCGGGCGGTGGGTGTCGCGTG
>NC_024322.1:7700123-7714197 GCF_000523025.1 Cynoglossus semilaevis | reverse complement strand
CGCGAGCGGTGGGAGTCTGCGTGTGGGGCGGCTGCGGCTGCGGCTGCTGCTGCTGCTGCTGCGGCGGCGGCGGCTGCTGCTGCTGCTGGAGGAGGAGGCTTTCATAAATTACGAGGGGACAGAGCTTTTCGAGCATGTATGCAAAACACTGTCAGAGGAAAATTAAAAGGAAATGTTTTACATATTTTTCCATTAATCTAAATGGGACCCGGGTGAGCAGAGATGGTTTTATTCTAATTCCCCGCCCGGGGATTAGCAAATAATGACTTGATGTTTTAATAGACTTCTAATGACAATATATGACAAACTAATTGCAGCCAGAAAGAAAGAAGTTAATTCTGAGGCTGTGATAATAATAACAATAATAACAATACGGTTGTTTATTGGAGCCACAGCTCAGTTTGTGGAGAGTGAAAAGTCATTAGAGGAAACGATGCTGATCAACGTGGAGAAACATTAAGTCTGAGATAATTAGCTCTGTTTCAATATTTAGAAAGATGCTCTAAATGAGTGAGGAGGGTTTCAGGGCAACTCTGCTGCTCTGCGTCATCGTCTTCTGTTCGGCCCGCGTCTAACAGTTTGTAGTATATATGAGTATATTATTCATCTTTTCGCCTCCTTTCCATAATTTCCTTTTTCTTTTTTCACTACAACTATGTATTTGTTTACTTGTTGCCACTGTATCATAGAGAGTGAATTGGTTAAACTTGAACATATTTTTTTTTGTTTGCTGCTTTTTTTAAGTTCCTCGTTGTGATTTGATGTGATTTTTATTTTTTCGCGTTTTCATTTTTTTTACCCTTCTTGCAATTCTTTTCTTTAGTTTTCTCTAGGCCTTCTATTAAGTATTTTGTTTCCCTTCTCCCCTTCCCCTTTTTTTCTCCCCTTTCCTCCGTCTGTCATGTCATTAATGTGTGATCTAAACCTCGATCTCTTTTCATGCTACCCTGCATTTTAACGTCCGCCTTTTTAAAAATATGTTTCTAGTTTAGGTTTTACTTTCTGCTAAAAACAACCAATAAAAATAATAGAAAATAACTATATTTTTATTTGTAAAATGATTTTATCCTTTAAAAATAATATAATAATTTATATTTAAATCAGTGAACTTTTATATTAATGGTGATTTTCTTTATAATATTTCTCTTGCATCACCGCACAAATTTACGTACTCCCCTCTAATTTTCTTGCGTTTTAATACGATTTAAACCAACGAATATTGAAGGAAACATCTCTCCATGTCCTCTTTGTGCACCGTTAATTTCAGTTTTTACTATTTAAATTATGCGCCGCTGCTTCTCTCTCTCTCTCTCTCTCGTCGTTTATGTTTACGGTTCGTTTGCATGAAGTGTAAAAAAAAAAAAAAAAGGAAGAAAAGCTGCTCGGCGGCCCTGTGTGTGCTGCATGAGTGATCGGCACATGTGGACCATTACTAACTTCATTTAAAGACAGCTCTTTTGTCTGCTGCTCTCCAAAGACACACGGAGCTGTGCTGAGCGTGGATGACGCAAAAAATGTTTGTTATTATTATGATTATTATTATTTCCTTCCACTGTCGCTGTTGTTTTGTGTATAATTTGAGAATAATTTAATGCGCGACACACTCCGGAGGAAAACCATCATTTTTGCTTTTTTCGTTTCCAATTTTTTGCTGCTGTTACACGGACATTGTGCGTAAAAAACTGCGGTGCACCTGTCGTTGGCGTGGGGTTTGTTTGTTATTTGTTTTTCTATCCAAAGAGGCAAAACGTTTGACAACCCTGGCCTTAGAAGATACTTCTTTTTTTCAACAAAGATATTTAGTGTCTAAACATGTCCTCAAAGTTATGGAGATTTCTTTGTCCAAATCCAAAACTGTCTTCAAAATGGGTTTAGTTAAAATAGAAACTGAGGTGAATTCACCTTCCTGAACAGCACCTCCGCTTTCCTCCACTCCCCCCCTCTCCTCCTGCTCAGATTCCCTTCTCCTTCTCCTTCTTCCTCTCCTTAACGGGGCCCAGATCAAAGGCTCTTGGCCCGGGTGGAAACCACTAAAAACCCGCCCGCTTTGTCTGCTTGTTGGCAGGACTCGGGGAGCGTTTGGGGTGGGGGGTGAAGGGAGAAGGGGGGTAACATGGTAATGAGACTTTGCAGCGACAGGAAATAATGTCTCAGGAACTTCTTTTGGACACTAAAAGTGTCCATCTGGCGTCAGACCTGACATTTTACCTCCATGGTTGTGTTCTTTTTTATACTGTTGTCCATTTTATTGTCCAAATGTTACTCCCATGTCCTGGTTAATATAAACTACATCTGGGAGTCATCATTCTGTCACAGTTAAGGCCCGGAAATGTAAAGTAATGGATGGACATTAGCCTACGAGTCTTGTGTCTTTACCTTTGTCCTTTTTTTGTCCTTGAATGCAGCAGACGGGACAGAAGTGGACAGAGAGTTTTTTTACGCGGTAGACTGAGACTGAGGAGTTTTAAAGGGCGGGACAGAAAGTAAAAGCAGCCCATAAACTGGGCAGGTCAGCGGCCAAAACACTGAACCACCGAGGGACATGAAGAGTCAGGTCTGCTCCAGCAGCAGCAGTAGCGGGGAATTATCTACAGCCAATCAGCAGTCTCTCTGGAAATGACGTTTCATTTTGGTTACTGAACACACACACACGGCTTCTTCAGCTGCTTAACGTTTTAAGAGTGCTTGATATTCGATAATATACTATTATATATGACCTAAAATATACTAAAACATAGCCAAGACCGACTATAGACGTAAATACGCGAAG
Source organism: Cynoglossus semilaevis (assembly GCF_000523025.1). Lineage (NCBI taxonomy): Eukaryota > Metazoa > Chordata > Actinopteri > Pleuronectiformes > Cynoglossidae > Cynoglossus > Cynoglossus semilaevis. Next base: position 7,711,427 of record NC_024322.1, on the reverse strand, counting down.
AAAGCACACTAGTTACCAGTTAGCCAGAAAACTAAATCAAAAACTAAAAAAAAATACAGATAAATGTTGGCCACAGATACAGGTGGGGAAGGGTTTGATTAATGTACATAATGTTACCAAGAAGTAGTTAAAAGGTACAGAATACAGGACGCACCACTTTTAGCTCTGTTTCCCTGCACTACTACTTGGCTCCTACAGTCCACTGAAGCCTTCTGATCTGCCCCAGCTTTACTCCCCCACCTCTTCCTCCATTTCCTCCCCTTCCTGCAACTCCTCCTCCCCCTTCTCCTCTCGGAGCAGGTGGAGGGAGGTTGCGCACCTGCACGCACAGCTGCGCGCACCTTGTTATTGCCGCCGCTGCGTGACGCACAGATGAGCGCCGCAGCGGCCGGCCAACAAACAACAACAATCCCGTCAATATAAAAAGCTCTGAAACACAAAAACAACGAGAGGAAAGTTGTCACACATTCACAGTCGGCCTGTAAAGACAGAAAATATAGAATTTTGCTTCCAAAGACCGCAATAAAATCCCCTTCTATTGCCCTGATGGACACATTAAATATCGGAGTGTGATGAGCCTGCATGGTCATGGTCGGGACTCGAACACGACACCAGCCTATAATCCAATTAAACACGATAACCCTACACTCACTTATTATTCTCTTCCCCCTTTTCCCCCTGACAAGGACTCTTGGTTCGGTGTGAAAGAGGGAGTCAAGAGCCCTCTTTAATCCCAGGCCACGACTAAAAAGTGATTGAAAAGTGAAAGGAGACCCACTCAGTCTGGATGTGTCCCTTTTTGTCCACTGTTCTGGCTTTTTTTGTCCAACACGCCCATCCTGCACAATGGTGCTCCATTAATTTAGAGGCTTTTTAAAGAGGAATCACCTTCACTGAGCGGCTGACACTTACTGCTTTGTAGCAGAGCGGGATAAAAGTGAATAAATGTCACTCACTGTCTGCTATTCTTTCCCCTAAAATGCCTGGTAAGAAGCCCTTGTGTCTAAATATGGCCTGGGGGCCAGATGTGGACTGTTAAAATGTAGTGTTTGGTCCTCGAGAAGTTTTATGGACGTTGATCTTTAAGGGATTTTATTCATGGTGTGTAGTGAAGATTTCTTTTTTCATCTGTTCGGCAGCCTTGTTTCCTAATTTTGGTCATTTTTAGCTGTGTATTTTGTCTGATTTCCATTTCTCATATGTTGCAAGGTTCATTTTGAAAACAACATTTTCTGTCTTTGGAATTTAGTTGGACATTCAAAGGTGTAAACACTTGCTTTAAAAACTGTATTTGTTTTAATGGGAGACCGTTCCTGTACAACAACATTTTACGTCCAGTGTTTTCCTTAGTCCTGACTTGTAGTTTTGTTAATGGCCAGCACTTTTCTTCTTAGCAGTTTGGTATTTTATTGCACCCAAAATGTTCTTTAAAAAAAAAAAAAAACATTTAAGTTATTTGAAAAAAATCTCCCAAACTATCCCAAAATTCCCTGTCAGCACTGTGGAACCTCTGCAAGTTATTTACCCCCCAAAATACATGTTTAGGAAAATGTTGTCTGTTGGATCAGATCTGATCTGATTTATTTTTACTTTTTAAAGTGATGACTCAGTTCATGGCTGAGTTTGTGGCGTCTCTTTATGCAAAGGTTGGATTAGAACTGACCGACTGCCTCCAAAAGCGCTCTATTACAGGACACCCCCGAGCGACCGCAGCCTTGTTGTTATTATGGTTGTTATTATCGGTCCTATCAGGATGGCTCCCTTCTCTATGGGAGCTGTGACAGTCAGACAGTCAGACAGAGGCCAGGGGGGGAGAGGGAGAAGACCTCTCCTCTCTGCTGCTTTCGGTGGGCACAACGTGCAGACCTACGGGGGCGCTGTGTAATGAGGGCACCTATGGGGCCCCTCCTGGATGTGAGAAGTGTCCTAACCTGGCGTGGGCCAGTCGAAGTGAGGCAACAATTCCTTTCTCCTCCTCCACCTCCTGCGTGGGTCTTCAGCGTGACTTTCTGTGCAGAACTTTTGACAGTGATAATGATGTGCATGGCAATGCTGCTATGTTTAGGGGAGGGTTGTTAGGGGAGAGTCTGTTATGGAGGGTGGGGGACTTGAGGACCAATGGTGGTAAAAGGCATTAGTCTTCTCCACTCTGCTGTTCTCCAAATCCAGATAGAAGAACCTCACATTCATATATCTGATAACTGCTCTTCCTGTAAGATTCAAGAGTCGAAACATTGTAATGTTTAAGATCTTTAAGTTCAGATCTTGTGATAATGATGTTTGCCAAAAGATGTCAAAAAAAAAGTTAGGCCTGAACAGTCTGAAGTTTAGCAAAAACGTTTATTGATGTGAGACTTAGCTAATGATTAGTAAAAATAAACTGTTATCCCAAAACTAATTCTTTCAGCAAAGATAACCTGATATATAAAAAGCCAAATATTAAAAATTAAACTTTGTTTTGTTTGGAATTTTTTTTTTCAGCTATATTGCTTATAGTTATAAAAAGCCTTGTTAAAATAATACAATCATTTTCTGCCCTAGTTGCTTTGACTGTTTGGCTTAAGTAAATTATAGACTTGATGGTGCAGTAGTCAGGACTTTGACTGTGTGCCTTTAGGTAATCACAGCAGACTGTGTGTGTGTGACTGTGTATGTTTGCTACTTGTTGGGGGACTATCAGTCATAGTAATAAAATGCTGCCATCTCTCAAGGTTTAGTGTCACCAAGATGGATCATCTTTGATAGTTATGGTGAGATATACTGTCATTTACCATGGCAAGTGTCTGCAGAGGGCAAGAGGTGCACGTCCCCAACAGAGCCGCCCTAATTATACAATTAGTCTTGCAATTGGTAAAGTCCAGAGCTGTGCGTCCTGTGGGACACGCAGACACATTAGGGCTGTCATCAGCATCTTCACTGAGAGTCTGAGTCTGAGTGTGTCCTTAACTGAGCAGAGGAGTCAAGTTCTCTTTGACTCGTGATGATTCCTTATTTGCGAGCAGGTCCAGTCGCAGTTCAACACCTACTGCAGATGAATGAAGTGGTTGTTGGGTGTGTAAAATATACATTTTTAATTGTTGTTGACACTGCCCCCGCCAGGCTTCTTAGAGTGTAGTGTTTGAGCCCACATGATCCTTTAAGGCCTGGTGTAACTTTATCCTAGTTTGGATGTTTCTCCCTCTCGTAGACAAAACTTCAGTTGTTTCATACTGTGTACATATGTTGTCAGTACTTGACAGAAATTCCTCTTTAAGTACTACTTGGTTATGGTGAGATCCTTTGGATGCTTTCAATTAGATACAGTTCTATTAATTTAAAAAACCTATGTTGTAGTTAGTTTGGATATTTCTGTCTGTTGGACAAAACTTTGGTTGTTCTGAACTAAAGACATGTTGAGTCAGTAACTTGCAGGAATTTCTCTTTTGACTATTACTTGGCCAAAGTGTGATTACTTTATTGGTTAAAATCCAACTGTACCTAATTTGATACGATATGATAAGCTACGTTAAAGTACAATGTGATATGTTGCGATTCAGTCCAGTTCAATAAAAAATAAAAATCAGTTACAGTTTCTTTTCCACATTTCCTTTGTCTTTGTTTGACATTGAAACACCAGTGTCAAGTTTGTATGCACAGACAGGGACAGAGCGGTGGATGGACAGATGCTCAGTTGTATCCATTATAGGTCATCTTAGTATTCAATCATTCTGGTCCTAAACCTCATCTGGGACCAGTAAGAAGACACAGCCCACCATGTCTTTGAAGTCGTCTGTCAGATGGGGCCCACGTATCTCAATCTCGTTGCCTATCTAGCCATATTTCCCTTTCCTGGCTTATCCCTGGTCAGTTGGAAACATCAAGACGCCACATTCTCTCCTACTCATCCAGAGCCGTATCTGCTGGAGCCAAACCCACATCTTATGATGCCCAGGGTTCATGCAGGCACCTCCATGCAGTCAGAGGGTGGTCTTCTCTCAGCATGGAGGGGCAGGCAGTGCGCCGTCTCCACACTGGAGACCTACTGCTCATGCACTGGTTTATTACATTGGATTAGAGGCCCGACGGGGAGACTCTAAGCTGAGGATGATGGGTAACCAACTTCACCAGTTGGCTCCCAATGAACATGCAGTGGTTCCATGGGCCGCGGCCGTGAGGAGTCCAGGAGGAGAAGTGTTATCAGCTGCAGGCACAGATGATCTCCCTCCTTTCTTTCACTCACTCCCATCTTCGGGTTCACTCTGCACTTGTTCCTCACCCTTTTCCTGGGATTCACCCCTCTCTCTAGCTGTGATCCCACCAACAATAAATGCTGACCTTTTCTGCAGTGAAACCAGATGTGGTCAGGGTCAGACCTCAGCTGCTGCACATGTGACACTTTGGCACAAATCTGGCACCGAAACCAGTCTGTGGCCACAATGAAGAGACCAATTTTTGACTGTGACAATAAGAAACTCAGCAGAGGGGGATTAAAGAAGTGGGATTAAATCTGTAGATTAAAAATATATATAATATTTCCTGATACTTACTTTTTATTGAAGAGGTAAATTTACTGATTTTTCTCTTCTTTTTTCTCTTTTCTCTTCTTTTTTCTCTTCTTTTACCCTTCCACCCATTTCTGGTTTCTTTTATTACATTTTCATCATTATCTTTAAGCTAACCCTAACCATCTTTTCACTATTATTCTCTCTTTTTCCTGTTCTGACTTTACTTATTTTATATTTTGGGGCTAGTTTCAGGTATATGTTGTCTATTTTCCAATGCTTGGCTATGTCATTACTATTTCTTTTAGCTAGATTACAGCATCTTAAGAGCTAATGTGTTGTTATATTTTGGCTAGTTTGTGGTTTCTGTGCTATTATTTTTGCTCACATGTAGTTGTTTCCTGGCCAACTATGAGTCTGGTTACTGGTCATTCTCAGATTTTTGGTTGCCCTTTGGGTAATTCCTCCTTCTGACCCGTAGCCCAACATTAACAAATGGCACAAAAAATGTTATTTATTTCTTTTCAGAACTGATGATATGGCTTTTTTATACACTAAATATGTTAAGGCACAATGTATTTGTGTGGCCTTTCATTATAGTCTCACACGTCACAGTAGGAGCAAGTACTTTGCAATATGTGAAAATACAAACGGTTCAAATTGTCGTCAGATATTCAGACGCCTAACGTTGACGTTTCCTTGTGCCAGAAAAGAAGCTGTTCCTTTTAGTGCAGTCTAAACTACCTGGTAAACAGTGTCGTCCCTGGGCACGAATCAAAAATCTTCCTCTACAAACTCCATCTGCTTCTCTTTGATGGTGTAGGCAGTTCACCATTTCCCCTCCACCTGCTCGGCTCTACTTTCCAAGTACGCTGAAGCCTACATCCTGCATTTAGAGGCTTTTAGGAAAAGCCCTGTCATTCAGTGAGAGACCACTGGGGCAGCATGCTCACGCTTATCTGCACTTTAGTTTCTCCTCTCTGGCTGCTGGGCCCTATAAGGGCCAGGTAGCAGGGCCGGGCTCGTGCTGTTGTCCGTGGACGACCTTGCTCTCCTCACCTACCGCCTTGGAGTGGCTCCCAGTCCTGGGATGGGGCCTTTGGACCGACACCAAGTCTCTACCCCCACAGATGTTACAGAGCCACCAGATATGATGTCAGATTGTGAGTGATGCATCACGCTCGTCTGTGCAGGGCAGCAATGTGTGAATGTTAAAAAAAAAGAGGCCCTAAATGTTAAAATAAAAAAAATAGAGGTCACTGAGTCATTGTGTGAAAAAAAACAAAATAACATTTTATTTTATCAGGGGAGGTTTTTTTTTTTTTACAGTCAGCAGTCAACGTTAATACAACAGTGAATAAACACGATACATGAATAATACATAAAAACACATTGTGTAGACATCGTCCAATATAATAACAGTGTGAACCCCAACAGCCAATCATAAAAGAGAAAGTTACAGTTTATTAAAAATGGCAAGAGAAAGAAATTCAGAGTTAAAAACACTTATTCAGTGTGGACAAAACACTATTTCTAACTTAAAAACAATTGGATTATTCTTACATAAGGACAAATTAAATATTTTAACATTTTATTTACATTGGATTTCGTTTAAAATAATTGATAGAATTCATTCAACTCTGAGTTCAGACAGTTTTATTCTCAAACTCTCACCTTTATGATTTATTCTCCCTTAATTTAAGACACTAAAAAAAAACAACCGAGAAACGTTACATTTGCTCAATATTCTAAAATCCGTGTGGCTCAAGACTCAGCAGTGCCCCCTAGGAATAAACCGCAGAGTGTTAGGTGTTAGTGTTAGGACAGGGAGGCAGGTGTATCACTGTAGGTCAGTGTCTTATAGGTGTATCCTGAAACTGACAGGAAGAACTTTTTGGTCTGGCTTATAGCAGTAAGAAGTGCCCCGTTGTTACAGCGCCACATAGTTGACAGGGGAGGTAGAACACATGTACCAGGAGTTGTTCTTACACGTACACTACAACATCTAAAGCAACTTTCTTGAGCCCTTATGTTTTTTACCGTCATCTAGAAATGTGTTTTTAAACAAAATGTCAACAATCTTTGCTACGAAAAAATGTTAGCTATCGTTGTAGTTAAGTAGCTCAATAGCGACCCCATAGCCATCTCTAGAGAGCTCATCGTGGAAAATCAAGCTCTTGTTCTAGAATGTTCTAAAGACCCAATTTTTCCTCATTTTCAGCGATTAAGGAATCATCTTAGTGACTAGAAATGTGTCAGTTAAAGACCGACACATTTCCAGAGTTTTGGTGAGTGGTCCAGTGTGTCAGCGGGGCAAAATTACATTTGATGATTTGCTGTGAAACAGGAAGTTGTACAACGCCATGGTGACACTATTCTCCACGATCTTTATGTTTATCCTGAACAGTACAACATCCAGAACAACAACCAAAGGACCGTTCCAAAACCTTACATACATATGTACTCAGGTGGTGCTTTTAGCGCCGCCTGAAGCTTTAATTTGATGAGTTAATTTAGTGCTGACATCAGATCAGAGATGAGAATGACCTCTTGAACCGAATGTTTTCCTCGTCTTTTTAAATAACAAGACACGCTTTAATTCACACTTGGATTTTCCTCCTTTACTGCATTTAAAAACGGGAGCATCTTTTTGTATAAACTCTCAAAAATCACCGTTTTCCCCCAGCAAAAAGATAATGATGTGACTGCTGGAAACCCATCTCGCAAAGAGTTGGGAAATGACTTTGTCTAAATGTCAGCACTAGAATAAACCTTTTCCATCTCACGCTCACGCACTTTTGCTCTGCGGGTGTAATTACATGTAATTGCCAGAGCGCCACCGCCGTCAGGACACGGACGGACAGTTCTGAATATGACTTATTAAAAACACCGAAATAGTGATGCGCTCTGTGGGTCGTTGATGTAATGGAGCTCCAGTGAAACCATACCCTGGTGCAGGTCAGTGGAGTGAACTTCCCGGTGAGATCGCTGTCAGCTGTTTAACTCCTGCTCCTTTGGGAAAAGACGTGGAGAAACGCGGAGCAGCTGCGGAGGTGGCGCACACAGCGGCGCCGTTACTCCCTTTGGCGCAAAGTCCAGAAAGTGAAAAAAAATATAGGCAAATATTTCTTTACAGATCTTTCAAAATTAAAGATTTAGGATAAAGTTGCTTCCCGTCCGATTGTTCCGTCAATGACTTACCATATCTGGCCGCAGCGGCGGACGTGGCCGGAGCGCACCGAGCGTCCTTTTTTTGGAGAAAAATAAAACCCAAGTCTGTGCGCTTTGATTCTGGTGAAGGGGGAAAAACAGCAGGTCTTCGTTGGAGGAAAGATACAAAAACAATTTGATCTCGTTGTTTTCTGACTTGGACGTGAGAGTAGAGAGTGGAGACAGGTGGGAAAGTTGGATGAAGGCTGGGAACATCTTGGTTATGAGGTGATAAAGAGACGCCGAGTGTGTGTTAGTTAGAAAAGAGAGAGTCTGAACAACAGAGGCTTCACACTGTGACAAAGTTTAGACTTGGTTGCAAAGGCGCAGGAACAGGTGTGTGTGTGTGTGTCTTTGTGCTCTAGACGCACGTTGAAATAGGCTGCAGTGTAGCGGTACACCATAAAAATACACTAAATATATGTCTTCATTTATTTAAAGCCCCATAAACACAATTTTTTTCTTATTTGAAATAAAATTTTGCGGTAAAATTGAACTAATTTGCAGCCATAGTATTTACATCATTCAGTTGATAAATATTAACCCACAGCTAACTGTAGGATTTCAGTGGGTAACAATTCCTCTGATAATTGTATTATAATAATCCAGTACTCGTTCAGTATTCATTTCAATCATTCAGTAAATTTTTTAGATTACTTTTTATGATAATTTATTAATAGTGTAAAGTTTGACAAATATATTTAGTACCATGTTTCAATTCCAAGAAGGTAAAAATTTGCAGAATATGATAAATGTTGACCTAAGAATTGATGAAACGGAGATGACAGAGTTTGGCCCCAAAAACATTGCAGCTACATATATATATAGTTCAATAAAATTGAACGTTAAATACAAATCTAGAGGATTTTAGCTTTTAGCTAAATATTCAACCATAGGAAATTAACGTGCTATTCACATGCACACAGAAAGATAACTTATCCAAAGAAAAGTGTTTAGCATTTAGCATACAATGCTAAAGGTTAGCATAATTTAGCTAAAATATCATCCCGATAGAATAAACATTTACACTGTAGCACAGGGCGAGTTAAACCTTAGGTCAAATAAGATGAATATTGGCAACAAGTATAGCAGAAATCACTCAAATTGGCTACAAGAAAAATGCAAATTGGCAACAAGTATAGCAGAAATCACTCGAATTGGCTACAAGAAAAATGCAAAAAAAATAAATAAAAAAATTACAAACATGGCTAACAATGTTAGCTCAGCAGCCCAATGAGATACAGTACATTACCTCCATCAATGGGAGTGACTAAAAATTAAAAAAAATCATAGTGGACACAATTGAAGCTGTCCAAGTGCAGGACTTGGCCCGTAGACCTGATGTTGGACACGTCTACTTAGGTGAGCCACTTCCGGTTTCCAGAGGCAGATGCTGTGATGTCATTTTGACCGCAGACCCTATAACCAACAAACAAATAAATAAATGAATAAAAAGGCCTGTGGGCTCCGCTTCCAGGGCTCAATGAGTGCGGCGGATGAGGAGGAGGAAGAGGAGGAGGAGGAGGATCAGCATCAGGATCAGGATCAGGCCGCTGAAGTCTGACAGACTCCATTTGTTTTTGGCTGCTCTGAGAAATGATCATTCACAGACTGCGGCGTTTTCACTGCGACTTCTCCGCTTTGTCCTGACCACAGTCCTGGCGTCTGCATGTCTGACTCCGCCGGTTACTGATTTGCAGGCAGCGCGTTAAGGTGGCTTCGTGTAAGTGATTTCCACGGGCGTCCCACTAAAGGAGAACAAATCGGTGACAAAGGAGCGCCTTTTCCATTGAGCGGCGTCGTTAGGACAACCCAAAAAGTATTCCTCAGATAATAAGTTCTACTTCAAAGCCTTTCCCACTGAAGGGTGACTTGCTTCACTCCTTTTTATTAAGTCCCCCTCCCTTTCACTGCCCACGCAGGGAACTGTCTCTGGTCTCCTTATTTTTCATCCTGTTGATTTTTGCGACATTCATTCAGCGCTTGTTTCCAAACAGCAGACACTGGAGCATGCAGCCCACTACCAAGTGTCCTCACACCGTTAATGGCCACGCACAAAACCATGAAGAGTTTTTTTCCCTCTCTTTTCCTACATGAATGTAGGAGTAGATTAAGTGTGTGCGCGTGCGTGCGAGCGAGCGTGTGTTTTTCAGAAACGGTAGAAACTTAAATCGAACAACAATTACTGTATACTATTTATTTGTTGTTGTTGTTTTATTTATTTTTTGTGCAGTATAAAACGAGCTTTAAAGTACACATGCAGTGCAGTAGACCGTACAGCAGACTGACCCAGGACCAGATCCTGGAGCAGATGTGGAATAAGATCTGACTCCACCTGCCGACATCGTAGTGTGTCTGAAAACATTTAGGTCCTCATACAGTCCATTTCCATTTATCTGAACCCAGTTCTGAACTGTCACATCATAAGGACCAAACTTTGGATCCTGATGTTTGAAATAAGTGAAAATCTTGACATCAACTTTAAGCCTTTGTTTCGATGACTGACTTCAACTGTTGTTCATTTGATTTGTTGCCCACGTTGCTTTCATGTGGTTATGCTGCTGCGGCCCCATCTGAACTTTGACCTCAATGTGGGTTAAATAAAGATCAAAGGTCATCAATATAATGATAATAATAATAAAAGTGACCCAGTCTGGTACTTCTTTAACTGTTCTTGAAGGAGCTCAATCGGTTCTAGTCCCATTATGGACTGAGTTTGCACTGAGTTCTGGATCTGTCGTTCTGCTCTGTTCTAAAATCTATCTAGACCAGCTTTATTAGATCAAAGGCTCTGACAGGTTCTGGTTGGAACATGGACAGTATTTGCTCTCTGTGATCCAATAGGAAGTATTTGTATCATGATTGATATCATTATTTCACATCTACAAGTTTCTTGTTTATGAAAATAGTCTGAAACAACGGCTTGTTTTGTCTGTGACCTTAAATGAAATTGTGACCCATTTGTGGGCCTCGACCCAGTCTTTGGAAACATCTAAATTGAATTGAACCCACAGTCCACATCTGATCTGTGTCTCAGTTGATGATGGATGAAACTGTCTAATCTGAAATCTAAATGAATCATATCTGTTCTATATTTCTGTGTTAATCCATAATCCACAGTCAAGAACAGTCGGATCTGATTTCCTTTCATCCAGATTGCTTCATATTTTCTGTAAATGCAAAAAGAAGAGTGTATGCTAATGAGCTAGGTCAAAGTTCAAGTATATTATTTGTGATATCTGTTGATGAGGAGCTGGTGTTTGGATGGAACGACTAAATCTAGACAACATTTGAAGCGTCTTCTCAGCCGACTGCAGGTGTTTCTTTTAGATATTCTGTCTTTCAGCAGACGAACTCTCTGTCGTTCACCTGTGGATTGTTGCATTTGTGGTTCTGGCGGCATCGCGTGCCATGATTAGACTTCATTTAGTGTCACTTGTTGTGTTTTCCCCTGGCAGATGTGAGGGTCTCACCAACCCACTGCCATAGAGATCCTAACGCGCCATGAAAAGTGTCAAAAATGAAAGGACGTGCCTCTGCAGAGGCTGCAGCCTTTGAAGTGCTCCAGGACTGGCGTTGGTCAATTTTCATTCTGTAGCCTGGACAGGCCGCT
>NC_024322.1:7647843-7700088 GCF_000523025.1 Cynoglossus semilaevis | reverse complement strand
TTATACACTCCATACAAGGCCCTCACTTATTGTCACTTATCTTTTTTATCTTTTATTTTTTCCCATGAATGATTCATGCCGGCTTTGTGCTGCCTCTGTGCTCCATTCAGACGGGGCTGTAAGTATTCCCATTAGCTCCCTGATTACTTTATACCAGCCTTCTTGGGCCTGTTCAGGGCCCAGTTGTGGGAGGACGTGGGACACAAATGTGAGGATAAGCAGCAAACACACACACACACACACACATCTGCGTACACACTGCTCCACCTGCGTTAACAGGGGGTCTCTTGTTTTTACAGAGCAGGGTCAGGGCCACAGCGATTTCTTTCCCACTAAGATCGCAATAATTAAGTCAAATTTGGAATTTAATGACCAGAAATAATACATTTAATGACAGAGAATAATAATGATTGTTTAAATTTAATAATTGATTTTTTAAAATGATACGTTTTGATTTTAACTCTAGTCTTTCAGACATTTAAGATTATATATACATTTTATATATGCATATGTGTGTGTGAGTTGCATACTAATTTGATACGATATCTTGAAATTAGGGCTAATATTTGAAATAGTTAAAAAAATTGGAACAAGAACATCTAATATCTATCTTGTGATAAAAATAATAATACTTTGACAAAAAATGCTGAGCTGAAGATGGGTCAGAGCTCTTCATATAGAGTCTGGAAAAAATGGAAAACTGATCATCACTTTATGGTAAGGTGGATATGTGTATTCATCAAATATTAAATCTAATCATTAAAAATATTCTTTAAAAAAAAATCTCCACGTGGCCAAAATCCTCCTCCGGACCTGCAGGCCAAGCATCAAGTCATGAATCATAACATTAGGTCCTAGTAGTTTTTAATTATTTTTTATCAACATATTTATATAAATTTAATTCTTAACATCACAATAATAGACTGAATTATCTTTTTTTAATCCAACTGCACCATGCACTTTGACGAAAAAGACAAATCACTAAAAAGGCATGCCAGAAAAAAAAAAGACTTTTCACATTACACAGTCTATTCAAGTCAGTATTTTCTCACCTTTACAGAACACCAGGATGGAAAAAAATAATAAAAAATAGAATAACATTTTCCATAAAAGTACAAAAAACATCAGCAGGGAACTATAGCATCACCAAAAACTGATATTATTATTATCATTAATACTCTTTGGTGTTTCTGTAAATTCCAGTACAACACTGATACAGCAAATAAATTACAATTTTACAAAAACAACATCATTTCATTTTTTTCTTTTTTTTTTTTTTTGCCTGCCTTTTATGAATTCAAACTACACAACATGGACAAGTATCAGTACAATGAGGTTTTTTTTTCTCCTTATATATAATATATACATGTACAAATCCTACAGGGTGAAAACCTGTCAGTGTGGACATTTAGTGTCTCCAGGGACTTGACTCTTCAAAGGAGCATTTACACTTGACTTCTGTGCATAAAATATAGTCTTAAATACTTCTTAAATATTACAAAAATTCCATTCAAACTTCTGAGAAAATGAATGAAAAAACAATCCCTTCCCTATCGCTGGTTTATCAAAGGTTTGTAGAACAGGTCATTGGAGAAATCACAGAACAAATATTATTAATAATAATATTGACAACAAATGAAAAGAGAGGAGTTTGTGTGTGTGAACTGTTTGTCCACAGTTGTGTCGTTGTTGTTAAAGCAGTACCACTTATTCTGCTTCCACGCCCCGGATGTGACAGTGATTGATGGCAGCCCCCTTATTAAAACTGCAGGGGTGGAGGGGTCAGAGGTCACAGTAAAAAATGTCACAGCATCACACCAGTTGAGTCTGCAGACATGCGTGTTATTCAATTAAGCACAAATATTTTTTTTTATAGGCAACAGTATTAGAAAGTTTTCCAGTGAGAACATACGGAAGAGGATCAGAGTCAGAATTCCTTATCCTGATCTGGGGCTTTTGTTGGACTTAAAGTAGGAATTTCAGGATTACAGACAAACCTTTGGAGGTTTTTTGTTCATAGAATTCTGATTTGTTATTCTATGTTATCAGATTTGTTTTATTATTATTTTGGTGAAATCTGACTTGGAATTTACAGATTATCATTAGCAATGTTACTCCGAATCCTCAGTTACTCCAATTACAAATCAAATACCGGACTTTTTAATGACAATTTTTTACTCTGAATTTAGAGGAAAACATGCTTTTCTGGCAGAAATCTTGAAATTCTAAGGAAAAATGGCTTGATAGCATTAGGTCAGGTGAGGTCTGACTCAATTTTGAGATTGCATAGTTTTAATGCTACATCAAAATTTTGATTTGGAAAGATAAGATTGAAATCATTAATCTGATCTATAATGCTGACCAGGGTCTGACCTCTGACCTTTTCTTTAAACCCCCAGGTTAGGGTCAAAATCCCAGCACTACAGGCTACCTCTTTGATTTATCAGATTACAGGCCACCTTAAAAAAATGATCAATCCTCGCATTAGATTAAAATTCTTTAATCAAGGTCACACCTCTGACTCTCTTCTCCCTGATTCCATACTTTATCTCTTTAAAAATCACTTGTTGTAGAGTTTAGAAAAAGTTTTAAATCTCGAATATACGTGTGGCCTCGTACTTTACCAACTTATCTCCCTTTTTGACCTAAATAATTAAAAAATCTGAAAAATAGAACAGAAACAACAGAAACAGAAATTTGGACTTGAAAACTCAGGTATTTGTTTTTTTTTAATCCTGACTTAGAATTTCCATAAAAGACAGGAATTAGTGACAGAACTTTAAGTTTACAGTCACTCTATCAGAACTGGGTAATTAAGGCTGCAATATATATATTTTTATTCTCTCCTAGTTTTAAAATATAATTTTAAAAAATCATTAACAAACTGAGAAAAAGTCTGAACTTTAGAATTTGGCCCCAAACCTGACAGAGAAACTGTCATCAAAATAATTTGAGATTACAGGATTTAGAATCTTTAGATTAAGTTTATTTTTATCCTGGGATAAAAAAGTTAACATTTTGACTGTTAGGTCAAAACTTTTTTTTTTTTTTGTATTTTAATACTTCAGTTAAAATTTCAAAATGTCAAGAAGGAAGAGCAAAATCTAAGATTAAAGTCAACGTTTTACTCTTCTACATATTAAAAATTAGATTTTCAATATACATAATAATAAACAATATAAAGAGTCAAATGTGAGGAAACGTCCTAACCCCCTGGTGTCCCTAATCCTCTTCCGTAGAAACAGATTTTCCTCCAAACAAATTTACGACGAGAGAATTTTGAACCTCACATTCGTTACGTTTAGTGCTACGGAGTAATAATAAAATAAATCTATAAAGGTTGTGGTCAGCGTTTTGGTCAGGCGAGTGGTCACATCAGAGGCATTTTCATGAAATAAGTCATATTGGCTCAGTGGATTAATCATTAACCAGCCGACCAACACAGTCAGGTGTCCGTGAGCCGGGCCATCAGAGCATCGTCCTCGGGTCTGGGCCCCTGAAGGACTCCTCGTCCTCTGAATCCGTGGTGGGCACGTCACTGGACGGGGTGTGGAGGTGGTTGGGTCCTCCGCTGCCCTGGCACACGTACCACTCGTTCAGGTTGGTGACCTGAGGGGAGAGGTTCGAGGACCGGTTCCTGTGCGCCGGTATCTCGGCGCCGGGAGAGAGCGGCTCTCCCAGCGGGTTGTTGGGGGAGATGTAGGTGACGTTGGTGGATGTGGGTGGTGGAGACTTGCAGTGGACCTTCATGTGTTTGCGCAGCGAGCTCGGGTGCGTGTAGGACTTGTCGCAGCCGCGCACCTTGCAGTAGTAGGGCTTGTCGCTGGTGTGGACGTGGGAGTGTTTCTTGCGGTCGCTGCTGTTGGCGAATTTGCGGTCGCAGCCGTCGAACTCGCACTTGAAGGGTTTTTCTCCTTCAAAACAGAAGGATGGAAACGCACACAGTCAGTTTGGACACTTTTACCCACACTCCATTTGGCTCTATCCTCTCTGACACCTGAGAGAACCCACTGAACCACAGCTCCTCCACCTGTCATCCTCAATAAACACAGCATTATGGCAATTTCCCATCACTGTGACGTGTTCTCCCCCACCACAGCCAGTCACTAAAAATAATGACTAAAAATGCAAAATAATCATAAGAATAACGCTTTCTTCAACGTTCACACTCGCCGTTTTGGGCTGACATGTTTGTCAGTGGAGGATAGAGGGCGTTCTAGTTGACAGGCAGCAGCACTTTGAAACGACTTTTCACCGACCTTTAATGAACATTTAAACGCAGCATTCTGGTATCGAGTCATATTTTAGACTCACCGAGTTAAAAAACAAAAACAAATCACTTTCCTTAGTGTCACTGTGACAACCACAACATGACGCAAACATAAACATGTTTCAGGTTTGTGCAACGTTTGGTCCAGGGACCAGTCGGGTCGTGACACCGGTTTTATGTGGCCCAGGACCTAAATATGTGATATGTGTGTAAACAATATATTTATATATTTTTATTTCTCCGTCTATGGTGTTCAGTAATTATTGTATTTACTCATGTTTAATTACAGTTGAACCCTTGTTTACTTTGAAAACATTTGGTATGCAATATTTTTGCTTGGACTTTTCTTGTTTTATTTGACTTTGATTCACAACATTCATAACCTCGACTTAATGACTTGCACCTAAATGCAGTACTTCTCCAACAGCCTTAATAATCATATGTTTAAATGTTGGTATCAAAACAACAACATGTATTTACTACTACAACCAGCCCAGAAAGACTGTCAGCTGCAAATATTGTTCAAAACAGTACAAGTATATACATATATTTGCTCTGTGATAAACCGTGTAACATATTGGCCCTCAGTGCTCTGTGTATAATTTGACAACTTCCCCTAAGCCCCCATTAACACGCTGTGTTGCTCCACTAACAGAGGTTTTACGGCCAGTACGCAGCCCACACTCCATACCTCGAGCATCATATGGCACAAAATCACCACCATATGCACTGGGCTTGTGCGTGAACGTCCTACGCCTCTGGACAATTACTTTTACGCGTCCTCCAGCGCCGTGCGTAAGCACGTTTTACAAATCATATGCTCTAATCCCCGTACGCCCACTACAGGAGACTCCGGGAGAGATAAAAGTTTATATTTAAAGATCGGAAATGAGGCGATTCACTGAATAACCACTGTTTTCTTTTTTGACTTGCTTTTACGCACAGTTACGCACAGACTATTTGGACAAATGTAGAGTGAGAATAATAAATAAATAATATATAATATAACAAAAAAAATGCTTTAGGAGTGCGGGAGAACCACTAACAAGAGGGATATATTTAAAAAAAAAAAAAACAATTTCACTGACCTGTGTGAGTTCTCTTGTGAATCTTTAAATTCTCCGACCGAGCGAAGACTTTTCCACAGCCGGGGAACGGACACGGGAAGGGTTTTTCTCCCGTGTGAACTCGGATGTGGTTGATGAGTTTGTACTTTGCTTTGAACGCTTTCCCTTCTCGTGGACATTCCTCCCAGAAGCAGACGTGGCTGCTCTGCTCCGGTCCGCCGACGTGCTCCACGGTGACGTGGTTGACCAGCTCGTGCATGGTGCTGTAGGTCTTGGAGCAGGGCTTCTTCTGGTTCTGCTCCTGGTCGATCCATTTGCAGATCAGCTCCTGCTTGATGGGCTGCCGCATGTACCTCAGAAACGCCCCCGCCGCTCCGTGAGGAGCAGAAGCGATGTTCACATTGAGGTTCATGGAGTTGTAGCTGTGGAGAGAAGAAGGTCCATAGTGCTCCGGCCTGTGTCCGAAATGCTCCGGCCTGCCGTAGATGTCGCCCGGTATGCCCAGGCGCATCTGGCCGTTCAGGGCATGGTGGTGTGGGTGATGGTGGTGATGGTGGGCACCCGGGGACGCCTGGTCGTGAAGTCCAGTGAAAAGTGAATGGGCCCCTGCACTTTCCGTGTGCCCATAAGCACCTGTTGGGGAGATGAACATGCCATGGTGATGAGGGGAGGAGGCGGAACTATGCTGGTCGCCAAGTGCATGCATAGCAGAGGCTGAGAGTTCTCTCCTGAGGATGAAGTCCCTGCTGCTTGAGTAGCCTGAGTGGGGGTGAGCCACGGGGAAACCAACTGTGGTCTGAGTGGAAGTGAAAGATGCCGCGGTCTGGGCTTCGGGATGGCTCTGGATGTGCTGAGTGGGGCTAAGTTTGAGAGCATTAGCAGTCTGTGCCATGTGCTCTGGTCCAAATGGAGTGAGTGCCACTCCGGGGTCGTTGCCCAGCTCCCCAGGGTGGAGGTGGGCATGATGGGAGAGCGGGTGATGCCCTCCTAGCCCCGGGAAGCCTGTCATATTCTGATGAGGAAGAGTCTGAGTCGCTGCCAAATCCGCTAATCTTATCGCAGGATTCCTCTTGCTTAAAGGGGGTTCCATAACTACTCTGACAAGTCCATCCGCACTCACCGCGATTGTTTTTTTGTGCTCTTTCTAAAACATTAGGAAAATGTGGATATAGGGGGGTGGCCCTATAAGTTCTTTTGTCCGGCGTCTAACTCTGCTTGCTCCTTTTCCCCACTCTGTCCTCAAGCGATTGGCAGAACATACAACAGTTGGAGGACACAGTGGGGAATACAGTTTAGAAATGGCACTGCGGGTATTGGATGGATTTCGGTGACTGGCAGTTAAGGGAACGAAGCGATTGGCTGTCGTTCAGCGCAGGGTCTCAGCAGGGTTCCGCCCCCTCACTCTCTCCAGCGCTGTTGACTCCAAAAAGTTGTACTCACGGAGTTGGAGCAGCAGTTGTTTGTGTTTGTGCGGCTTTTGGACTGTTTATTGTTTACTGGCGCTGCTGCGTGTTAGACTGTGACACCAGTGCAGACTTTAAAGCGAACGAGTGGTTGTGTTTTGGTTTGAAAGTGTCGTTTGTGACGGACACGAGGTCGAGATGTGAAGAGGGAAGGTGGAAAACTGCAGCGCGGTGACGCGTGGATGCATGGACACGCGTAAAAATGACATTCTTCATTTTTATTTGCTATTTGCGTTTTTAATAAATATTCAGAAATCGTGTTGGCGAATTGAAAATACGGTTTTGGAATGAGAACTACGAAAGACATAGAAACATTTTATTTTTTAAAAAAATCCATGAATATTAATTAAACATGTCAGAAACTGTTCGTCTGTTGTGTGTCTGTGTTTTGTGAAGGCCTTTTCCCCCCAGCGGTTATTAATCATCATCATCGCGATTATCATTTTAATCACGCTCATGTGGGAATGATGCGTTCACGGTTTGCACGATTCAGTGCGAACAGAGGCATTGGACTAAAGCGGATTCATGTCTACACGTCAGTCAAGGCCAGATTTATGGCTGCAGTTACAAAAACAGTGGAAATAACGTTATTTTTTTGTTTAAAATATTTAAATAAAATACGAAATGCTTATCTAGTCTCTGCTGTATTTTAATATAGATTTAAGTCGACTACATTGTATGATTTTGTGGGCCAAAAATTAAACATTTATTATCAAACATTATAGTATTTAAAAAAAAACGGTAAAATCCTGCGACTGCCTTTAACCTGGTATGAAGCACCAGGTCCTTTTCAGTCTCTGCTGACAGCACGGTGTGTGTGAGTCTGTCATTTTTATGACTTCATTCACACACTTCCAACCCATGTGTTAGCACTATTCTTAAACACTGCACAGGAATCATCGTGAACACAGGAAACAGACGCTGGACTAAATACCATTCAGTAATACATACATTTTATTTTTATTTTTATTTAAATTTAATGTGTGCAGCTTATTGGTAAAAACGTAAATTTCAACATAATAATAATAATAATAATAATAATAATAATAATGTTTATTATTGTTTCATTTAGGGGTTAACATATTATTTGGCTTACACATATATCGTATCTGAGATCCCCCCCCCCCTTTTTTTCTTAAATAAATAAAAAATTCATGCTTCACTGCAGAACTTCTGAAAACCCATAAAACACCGGGGCAGCGGGTACATTGTTCATGACGTGTTGAAGGGCCCCTGCTCTTTCTTACACATGAAATTAAACGCCACATGGGACCTGAGACAAAATACACACACACACACACACACAGGTAGGATGATACATTTCTTGTTTTAATAGAAAGAACGCCATGAGCGTTGAGACATTAAAATCCTTCGATTTATGACGCACTAAACTAATAAAACTGCTGCTAAACTATTAAAAATGCTGTCGATGTCTCACTCAAGAAAAAAACGGGGAGGGGGGGGGGGCATCTTTACCCACCCAACCCTCCGTCGCTCCGTACCCCTTCTCTCTCTCCCTCTCTCTCGCTCTCTCTGTATCTAAAACAAAGAGCCTTTGTCATAAACATGGCTATTTTACTAAACAGGGAGTCAAGAGGGCAACATATGTGGTCTTAACGGGTCAGGAGTCAAACATCCATGAAACACAAGGTCACAAAAGCCACGCAACTACCTTCCAAGTGTGTCAACATATTGATATTGTCAGATAACAAGAGGGGAGAAATGTGTCTCGAGCTCCTTCAACCCCCCCTACCCCCCCCCCCCCCCCCCCCCCATAACACAACCCAATCACAGGAAACACGGATGTGTGCTTTTGAACATGAATTCACCAAATGTACAGCAGAATTACTGATGGTGTAAATCTGTGTCGCAGTAGTTTGTGTGATTCATGTCTTCATGTGTCGCTGCTCCTAAAACCTGTTGAAATACTGGGGGTGGGGAGGTTCTCCACACCCCCATACCTTTCCAAATACAATCGAAAGAGAAAAAAACATCTTAAAAGCCGATTGAGTTTTTTTCTCTTCCCTTCACTAAAACTCCTGTCTTGGGAAGATTTCGTGGTTTTTCCAGAGAAATAAAGAACTTCTTCCAGGGGTCGGGCAGACGTGACTTTGAACTTGGATCAGCTCCTGTGTTTCCTGTGGTGCGGGTCGAAATAGACTTGGGAAGAATGGCACACACATACACGCACGCACACACACACACATACGCATACACGCACGGACGCATACAACTGCGCAGTCTGTCCCCATGCACTCTGTCTAAAAAAAAGACACATTTGGAGAAGAAGTTTTTAAACGTTTTGGACATTTGTGTGTGTCCCGTCACAGATCACTGCAGAGCTGGGAGAGAGGGGTGGGATCATGTGTGTGTTGGAGCCGTGCTTGGATTTGGTGGGGTCTGGATTCTGGTGCACATGTAAGTAAAATAAAATCTTGCTTTGACTTGAACGAGCAGCTGTGGTCTCTGACCATTTGTTAAAGACACATGTTTGTAAAGAAAATGATCTCAAGGTGTACTTTACGGGTTTTATTTATTTTAAAAAAATTCCTGATGGCAGAAATGACGCACAGTCAATGGGGATTACTCGTGACCTTTTGGGAAAACACTAAGTGGTTGACTGTGATTCTAAACACACTACAGCACCATGACATGTCACTTAATTGGTGTGGTGAAAATGAGAACCACCGCAGAACCAGCAGACACGTGGAACCATTAAAGGTCCCTGCAGAAACGGCTCACCACTGAAGGCCCAGTTGTGGTTCTTCTACCACCAGTGAAAAACCACTGTACGCCATATGGAGCCAACATGCTTTTACAGCTGTGGAGGCTGGAGCTGTGTGTGGCTGGCACAGGCGGTTTGGTCAGGTTTCGCGATAAATCACGATGATTTATCAGCATTTAAAATCAACAAGGGTGTGATTTATTAGAGTATAGTTTAAACCAGGTGTCTTCAGAGTATTTACACTTAATTTAATATTTATTACAATATAATATTCAAATTGTTTTGGCATCATGAATAAATAATTTAATATCCCAGCAGCATTTGCTCCTTGTAATATATAATCTGTGCGTAAAAAAACGTCCTCACATGCTTCACTTACAACACGCTGTCATAATATTATATTACCATTTTACGGAAGGAAGAGTTATGTGTTATATCATACTACATGCGGTAATTACAGACAAAGTACACGTGTGGTATTTGATTAAAAGTATAAATGTTACGGCAGAGAGATTAAACATGAGGCGCCGTGGCTCCTACGAGACCAAAACAACAAAAACGACGTCCTCTCTTCTCCCAAGTCGTGCTCCCTTCTCCGCCTGTACGTATACCCCCCAAATGTTCTCCTCCAAAAAAAGTAGGCGGTAATTATTAGTGGAAAAATGGCGTTGCGCTATTAAGTAGCCAATGCGCAACCTGCCATTGGAGGGGCACCTGGGATTGATGAGGCGCAGTGGCCAATGAGACTGCGAGAAAGGAATGCACGGGCTCCAGTTAAAGGGGGCGGAAGAGGAGGTAGAGCCAGTCTACGGAGAAACAGAGACCCTCCGCGTTAAAGACAGACAGACAGGCAGAAACACAGGCAGAGCCAAGCCACAGAAACACCACAATTATAATCCCCCACTCGGAGCAGCAGTTTTTTTTTCCTGAGATGCTCCTGCTACTTTACGCAGAGGACGCCTGCTAGATAGTAAGACAATGATTTAATTCTTACAGTGCGTTTTAGCGCAGAGCAACTGTCGAGTCCAAGAGGAGGGGGACACGAGGAAACTCTTGACTTCGTTACATTTGGATTTTTTCAGTCAGATTAAGTCGGTATAAGTAAATTGTTTTTTTTTTAAATAATAATTGTATTCCCTGTGATCGGAGCAGCCTGTCCACTCACACCTGATATGGTGTTTCCAAGGTTGGAAGTTGAATCTTTGTGCGCTGTAGTTCATATTTGATATTTCTCTCGGTTTTTAGTTGAAAGTGAATAAGTAAATCAGATTAGAGCTTTTTTTTTTTTGTTGTTTTGTTTTCTGTAAAAACAAAATGCTTCTGGATGCCGGTCACCAGTTTCCCGGACTGGGAGTGGGCTCTTTCGCCAGGCATCACTCAGCGAGCGAGATGCAGGAGAGAGACTTGAGTTTGGCGCAGAACAGCTTTGTGGACTCGGCACACATGGGTGCCTTCAAGCTCAACCACGATCTCTCCCCCGGACAAAGCTCAGCCTTCAGCACCCAGGCGCCGGGCTACCCCACTGCGGCTCTGGGGGCTCACGCCGCCCATGTCACGTCGTACGCCAGCTCCCCCTTCAACTCCACCAGGGACTTTCTCTTTCGCAGCCGCGGCTTCGGAGAATCCTCTCCGGCCAGCAGCCAACACACTATTTTTGGCCCCACGGCGGGATCTCTCCATCACTCCCACACAGACACTCAAGGCCACATACTCTTCCCCGGGATCCACGAGCAGCACGGCTCCCACGGATCTCCGAACGTCCTGAACAGCCAGATGAGACTGGGACTACCGGGAGAAGTTTTCGGTCGCTCCGAGCAGTACCACCAGGTCTCCAGCCCCAGGACCGACCCGTATTCGGCCGCGCAACTACACAACCAGTACGGCTCCATGAATATGAACATGGGCATGAACATGGCAGCCCACCACCACCCCGGTGCCTTTTTCCGTTACATGAGGCAGCAGTGCATCAAGCAGGAGCTCATCTGCAAGTGGATCGACCCCGAGCAGCTCAGCAACCCCAAGAAGTGCTGCAACAAAACTTTTAGCACCATGCACGAGCTGGTCACGCACGTCACCGTGGAGCACGTCGGCGGCCCGGAGCAGACCAACCACATCTGCTTCTGGGAGGAGTGCCCCCGGGAGAGCAAGCCCTTCAAGGCGAAATACAAACTGGTTAACCACATTCGGGTGCACACCGGGGAGAAGCCTTTCCCATGTCCGTTCCCCGGCTGCGGGAAGGTCTTCGCACGGTCGGAAAACTTGAAGATACACAAGAGGACACACACAGGTAATTAATATTTACTCTCTGAAATTATTGACTTCCTTTAATACCACATAAATGCCCCTATTCTCGCGTTTGTGCGTTATTTGACGTAACTCGTGTGTATTCAGATTTCACTGTCTAACTGACAGCAGTGTACTCGGAGGACAGGAGTGAGGACAGTGTTTAGTACATTTAGCAGCGATAGAAGTCGTTTTTATATCTGTTAAACACAGAAATATATTTTAACAAATCTGACGAGTTTATGTTTTGACTGAAACTTTAAACGGGTCAGTCAGTGTGAGCACCGACCCCAGATCAGCCCCTGACCGTTACTTGATTTGTTTATTATTTTGTATTTTTGCGTTAGCCCAGTCGTTTTGTAGCTACAAAAAATATTTGAAATACATTTGTACTAAATGCTTGTGTATTACTGCATCCATTGCTGTTGCCGTTTGTGCTGAGAAGCGCTCTTACACACACACACACACATACACACACACACGAGCTCTAAGGTGCCAGACCGGGCCATTACCACGGTGACACAGTTCGCCTTATTTTCTTGGGGGAAATACATGATATGCGCGGTGCTAATTAGATTTTTATTGTCTTCTAGCAAATGGTGTGTGTTACTGTAAAGTCCCACAGAGGTCGGCCTTCGCTCACCACCCCCCAAGACTCCTCACCCCTCACCCCCTGCTCATCCCCAAATCACTATGCGCATTATTTAGGCTAAATAAGACGCACCAGCCCCCCCTCCCCCCGCGCCGCTTCCTCATATAAAAAGAGAGCACTCACTGGAGTTTGCATAGTGAAAATGAAAGTGTTTAAGTTGTGATTTTCCTGTGATTTTAAATTTAAATTTCATGCATGAATTTTCTGTACTGGTTTTTCTGACAAAAACGTGTTTTTTCTGCAGGAGAGAAGCCGTTCCAGTGTGAGTTTGAAGGCTGCGACAGAAGGTTTGCAAACAGCAGCGACCGAAAGAAACACATGCACGTTCACACGTCGGACAAGCCTTATCTGTGCAAGATGTGTGACAAGTCCTACACACACCCCAGCTCCCTACGAAAACACATGAAGGTAAACACCCGGCGAGTGTTCCATTCACTGACCCTGCTGTGGAGTGGAGATAAATAATTCAGCTCCAACCCCTGTGTCGATTTAAATACTTATTCGTGATTTTTTTTCCTCCTCTGCTCTCCTCAGGTCCATGAATCCTCTCCTCCAGCCTCAGACTCATCACCAGCAGCCAGCTCTGGCTACGAATCCTCCACACCCCCAGGCCTGGTGTCTCCCACCACAGAGACCCAGAGCAACGCCACGTCCCTGTCCCCAGCCTCAGCTGTCCACAACACCAGCAGCCACAGTGTCCTCTCCTCCAATTTCAGTGAATGGTATGTTTAGGGACTCTGTAAAAAAAAAAAATTAAAAAAAAATAATAATAAAAGAGAGAGAGAGGGAAGTGAAGCATCACACACGTTCATTTCACAGCACTGGAGATTTGGGTCACACACACAATGACACACACATACAAATAAAGGTTTATTTTTATTTTGTGAGTTTTTATCAGCCAGGGTGAACAGGACGGGCACAGACCAACAGAGGGAATCATGTATTATAGTCTAAATGTATTTCATATTGTAAATAGTCAGTGAAAAGGCCCCACGTTTCCCATTGGTTGTGATCGTTTCGTCCGTCTTTGCTGTGTAGATGTTCCTTCAATGGTAGCTACTCCTCTAACTGGACTCTAGTGCACATATTACCAGACAGACTCTACTCTAATGTTGAATATTGTGGTCCTGAGGCAAATTGATTGTACAATACCTGACACCTATAGACTGGACAGAGTGCCAAAATTGACATTTAACTACCCAACAAACACACACACACACACGCACACGACAATATACTGCTTGTGAATGTACATTTCTTTTCAGTTGGCTGGGCTTAACTCGTGACCGTTTTTTGTGCTTTTGCAATTGTGAAATACTATCTGGAAGATTGTGAGGAAAAATAAACGTTGTGCCGTTGGAATTATTATAATTATAATTATTATTATTATTATTATTATTATTTTCTCCCCCCTCTGTAACTACATTCATCCTTTTTGTTGTAAATATCAGCTGCCATATTTATCCATTTGTAATTAAATTATGGTATTTACTTGCTACAGATGAAACAGTATTTATAAAGAAAAAAATGTTTCTTTTCCTATAAATATGTACAATGACGAGCTACGAAAAAAAAAGAGAAACCACGGGCAGTTGTTTTGTTATGTGCTTTTTCCTTTTTTCTTCAAAGTTTGAAGAAGTGTTTTTCTTTCTCATTGTGATAAGAATTTTACTGCATACAAATATAATAAAAACGGTGTTGCAAGTGAGGAATAGTTGCTTTGCGTTTGTTGTGCTCACTCTCCAAACTTTCAATCTAATCTAAATGAGTTGAAGCGGAATTCCCTGCGCCAAAATTTAATGCAAAATTGTTATAACAGCATTGGTTTGGACTAATGTTGTTATAGCAATATTTGCAGTGCAATAGAGTTTAGGAAAATACTCGAAATGAGCTGATTTAAAACAAATCATGAAATACATTAAATATCTCTTCGGTATTTATTCATAGTCGGTTTTTTTTTCCAACTAAAAAAATTCTCGCTGACGTGGTGATAAATGTTTGTTTTGTTTTTTTCTGTCTCATACTTGAAATCACAGTAACTGACTTTAAATTTGAAAACTGGGACTGACCTCCCTCTGGTCACTGCTGCAGAGAGAGGACTTGAACTTGAACTTGACTGCAGTTCAGGCTCCTGTAGAGTCTGGTCTCTGGGTTCGTACTGACCACTGCTGTAGGAAACGACTGTTTTAATCGATTTAATGCCTGAACCTCATACATGTGTTTCTGCATTTGTTTTTGTTTTTTCTGAGGACATATTGGTAGAGCTCTGTGACATTGGACGTGCTGTGCCCCAGGGCCTCAGTGGAGGCCGTTCTTGGTCGTGTCCGTGCACCGAGGACAGTGGGGTGTTGTGGTAGATTGTGTCCCGTTAGACTGGATGGTGTGCGTTGGAGAAGAAAAAGCTGTTGTTGTTGCTGCGTGACTCTGACATGCTTCACGCAGGCTCATAAGTATGTAGTGGGACTTAGTTAGTGGGTGGTGGGAGTCGCCTGCAGGCCGACAACACTCGACTACAGAAGCAGCAGCAGCAGCAGCAGCAGCAGCAGCAGTAGTACTCAGTGTGTCTTATGGAGCTTCTGCCTCCTGTTACCCAAGCTGCTCACATCACTTGGCCCACAATTGTGTCATAAATTAGTGAATACATGATGAGCAGAAGCAAATTGAATAAATGATAACAAAGACAAAAATATAAGTTTTAAACTATTCTGTTTTTTGTTTTGTTTTTCTGGACACCTTTACACTCATTTTAGCCACAGGAAAACAAAGTAAACTTTGTTTATTCAGCGTATTGTTCATGCACCATGCAAAAAAAAAAGAAAAAGAAAAATCCTCTAATGGTCCCTCCAGTGGCCGCCCGGCCCGGTGACCTCTCCAGCGGAGGAAGGTGCGACCTGTGGGGAGTGGGAAAGGTCAGCTCCACAAAGTGCGTCGATGCCGGTTCCTGTTCGGCTCCTGCTGCGCTAGTATTGATCCGCAAAGAAGGAAGCGCAGCTTTTTTTCTATCCCATCGTCTGCTTTCTCTTCTTACATCTCTCACCGAGCTGTTTGTAAAATCATTGTCGACTTCACTGTAAGGACACTGAGCTAAGAAGCAGAGAGAGAAGCGGCGATAATCTGAGATGTTTTCTGAGCTTCCCACCACAGTTGATTAGGACATAGTTGAAATTACGTGCGTGGGAATGATGATCTGAGTCAAACTACAAACATAATAAATACATAAATTAACTTGTCTATTTTTCATTTAGCAGTCACTAGGTGGTGTGTATGCGTCTGTGTCTACTCCCTATTGTTCTGTCTTTTGTAAAATCTTCACATTTACGCCTGTGGATAAGGTCAGGCTGAAGATTACAAACCTGAAATAGGGTTTAGTCGTTAACTAGTTGAATCCACTCGTTTGTTCGGGAGCTTCTTCAGCTTGTATTCGAAAACAAAAAAAAAAAAGAGCCACGAACGTGACCATAAACTTTATTTTTAAACTCGTTCAAATTCAATTAAATTGTGGTTGTGACGTGTGTTGAGTTTTACCGCGTTTGATGACACCGTGTGTGTGTGGTGTGTCTGATTGAATATTTATTCGGAAATGTTTTGGGATTAATTTATAAAACTGTAGTAAAAATTAGAATGAACTCCACAGTTGGACCGCTAGACTCTTGGACACACGGTGACTTTTAAAGGAATCACAAAGGAGTTTACGCCGTACGAGTATTTGTCGTGTTTTTTAATTATTGTTTAAATTATTTATTATTTGGTCGCACTATTATTTTTATTGTGTAATATGGAGCATTTAACATTGTGTTTTTTTAACTCTAAAATAAATCATATGTATTCTATTCTATTCTATTCTGTTCTATTCTATTCTATTCTGTTCTATTCTATTCTATTCTATCCTTGTCATTGGCTAAGATCTGATAAGGTGGTACTGGTTAAGTTGTAGTTAATTCATTTTTAGTCTTAAATGAATGGAGGTCCATCAGTGTCCTATAGGAATGTGCACGTGTGTGTGCGCGTTCACAGAGAGACTGTGGGCATGGTGTTAAGTCCACAATCCACACCCACGATCCTCCTTGCTGTCACGTTGGCAGCAGCTGGGAAACGTTGATATTTAGGACAAGGATTTTAGGATTTTACCTGAGCAGCTTCAAACAGACTGTGCTGTCAGAGCGACTCTGGGTGAGAGAGGGAGAGGGTAGAGAGAGGGTAGAGAGAGGCAGCAGCAGCAGCAGCAGCAGCAGTCAGTGAGCAGTTATGATTGCAGGCCTCCAGGGACCCACACACACATCCCTCCTCTGTGCCCTGCAGCCAGCTCCTCAACTTGTTGGTTTTTAGAACAAGGTGTGTGTGGCATAAGTGAGTAAGCCTCACACACTCTCTCACACACGCGACTTTAACTTCGTTACGTCATTAGATTAAATCGTAAAAAAATCCCAATCAAGTAGATAGATTTTATTTATAAATTGGAAATATTCACGGAACTCGTAAAGTCTGATCAAAATGATTAATTTATCAGTTTCTAAATAACCTACGATCGATTTGGCAGTCAGTTAGTCATTGATTAATCGACTAATGGTTTGTCGTAGAAACAATTCTCGCGGGAGTTCGTGTTTTTGTTAACGTGAACTTAATATAGAAATATAGAAATGAACATTTTATATTTTATCCTTTGTAATTAGTTATCTAGTAGTTAGTTAGTTAGTTAGTTAGTGGTTAGTTAGTTAAGTTAGTTGTTTAATATTTGACCTGCAGACCCAGCACATGTTTCCAGTTCTTTACTATTTGTCAACATGTATTTAGTATTTTTTGCAGTAATCCTACTCTTTACTTCTCAAATAAGTTCATATTCATCAGTTCACAAACAGAAACAGCTGTTAGATTTGGCCAAACATCAACTTAAACACTGTTGCAGAACTCATCCTAACAAATGTTTTTTTCTATTAATTTTCTATTATCACAACAGGGTTGACTGATTTACCCAGAGCTGTGACCCAGGTTACCTCTCCTCTGCATTAACCCTCTTAGTTATTTATAATCATTTATTTACAGCAGTGATGTTGTCTTACTCCGAGTGTTTGTTAAAGCAGCAGAGGGAAACCTGATGGCACAGCGACACCTCTGTCAGTTTACGTTGGTCTGTTGAGACATTTGCATCAAGTGTCACTGACAAGAAGCATCAAAATTCACACACTTCAAACTTCAAATTGTTTTTGGCATCCAGGAACTATTTGTGAGTTTTTGACTCTGTGGCCAAAAACATTTGGTACAATAAATGAAACAAACCCTCTTAAATATGACAATTCATGTTTATGACATTTTAACATTTTAAATGAATTAATATAATCTGAAATTATTAATTCAGGATCTTATGTCATCACAATACACAATATACAATTTTATAGCATTTAAATAAATATGCTAAATGATAAAAATGTTGGCCTTGTTGATCAAAGACTTTTTATTTAAGTTACCTACATGTTTTTGTGGAGACAAGTTTATTTGAACAGCATTTTTTAAAACAATAGACTTCGAACCAGAGTTTTTTTTTACACAAAGGCCTAGTAAAAGCAACAAACACAGAAGAAAAACAATGGTAAAAACATTATAAAAGTAACTTTAAAGTCATTTGGAGTCCAGAACAAATAAATATTAGTTTTACAAATAAAACTGTAGTAAAACTTCTCTGCTGCTGTCCTTTGGAGAAGGGCCTCTGACGGCAGCGAAAACTGGGTAAAACAAACGGCCCATTCCTCTAATTGAATTTGTCCTGCTCTAATGAAATGACCACGGTCACTTCACTGCTCAGTGTGTTGTTTATTTATATAATCATCACAGTCACACACAGTTCACCCAGTGAGTGTCATTTCCGACAGGCTTTGTCCTGCAGGAACCCCCTCCCCGGTCTCCCTGAAATAAACAATGTAAATGAGAAGGAAACACAAAATATATGTTGTGTTTTTACTGTGAGTGGAAAAACATGAAGATGTAGAGTCGAGTACAAAACCAGCCGTGCTAAAGTAGTGAAGTAGAGCAAAGTATGGTTTTGATAAACAAGTAAAATAAATGGTGTTTTTTTCTCAAAGGTTTGTTATGAAAACAGTGACTGGTTAGATAGGAACATTACGGACTTCAAACCTTCTGTCTCTTGGGATTGTATTATGTACGAATGGAGGAGCTTTGTAACACAGGCCTTTCATGATAAAAACCAATGTTACTCTTCATAGGGAGAGTCAGTGAAAAACAACAATTATGTTCTTCCTTCTCTCTTTGCAGCAGCAGCAGCTAAAACTTAGCCACAGGATGACAGATGTTTCCCTTGAACATGCTAACATCACCAAAGGTTGAAAAGTTAGGCGAGGAGTAGCTAAATATTAGACAAATAGCAACACATTCGATTATTGACACATTCAATTTTCCAAAAGTAGCTTAAAGTTAGCCAAAATTTATATTTATAAGACTTACAGTTAGACATTTACTAGCAACAGACAGACACGATGGAAATCAATAACATTTAATAGAAAAATGCCAAATGTTAGCATAGCTGTTATAGGAAGCTAAAAGATACATAGCTAATAATATAAATATGGGTCACAGAAGCTATATATGAGTCACATTTATAGACTTTTAAAGATAAAAAGTTTTCTTTCACTCTTGTTTTATATTTTTCTGTTTTTGTCTTTCAGTTACCTTTTTACCCTTCCCTCTCCTCCCTCACCTCCCTCTCTCCCTCTCTCCCCCTCTACCCTTCAGTCCGTCTCGTCTCACTTGTCTTTTCTGACACGATGCCTTGTCTTGTATTTGCACTCCAGCCCATGTACAGTCCTGCCTTTCCTGTGCCACACAGCCCCCGTGGCCCTTTCATCTGAGTTCAGCGGCCGCCTTTTCTCACACAACAGATGAATGTGTTTCAGTGAAAGAGCCGGAATGGCTGTCACTTCTGCTGGCACGGCGCAGAAACAAACAAAACCCCCTGCTCCTTTAAGGAAACTGGTGCAGGCACCTCCCATCACACACAAACACAACAGAGTCAGAAGCACAAATAGCCTGAAAAAAAAAAAAGCTAAAGACGGCCTTTCATGCAGAAAGCCTGGCAGGACTGGTCCTCTCATGCTCACAGAGGAAGACAAAGCGAAGAGGTGCAGAGGAAATGATACACTTGGCTCGGACTGAGGTCCAGTTTGTTGTTGAGTGAGCCGATGATGAGCTACGGAGAAAAGTTACAGATCAAATGTTCCCTCTCGAACAGCGTCCTGCACAGTGGTTGAGGTTCTCTATGTGGTTCCAACGCCCAGTGTTGACGCTGGTGTCTTTAGGCCACAGTGGGCGATGGTGTGTTGTGTTCACATGTAAAGTTTTTGCAGGTTTGTTTCTGCTGCCGTCACATAAACTCCTAAGTCTAATTCAGAAGTGCCTTCTGCTGTAACTAACTAGGTGGCGCACTACAAACTTTATTTGATTAATTTCTGATTATTGTTTTGAATGTAAAAAAAATCCATAACCATTCAGTTGTTGGTTGATATTTTGGCCATTTTTATGCATTTTCATTGAAATAGCACCAGAAGAGAAGAGAGAAAAACCCCTTAGGTTTTACAACAGTAGACAGCTGCAGGCCACAGGTCAGTTTCCACTTATTTAACATTTGAAAGCACTGCCCTAGAAGGAAGGAGTGATGGAAAATGTAAAGTGCTGTTAAAGTCAACCTTAACAATTTCTACAGAGCTATAAACCTTCTCTGAGTTAAAACTCAGATAAAAAATAAAAAATAAAATATTTTTTTCAATTAAATATTCCGGCAGAATACGTGAAAGTTACGACATTAGCAAGCTTTCAAAAATATAACTAAAATTATTGAAAAATATAGATACAGGTTAGTCCAACAAATATTTAATAATGATGAAACGAGTGTGTATCAGGAGTATAAAATAAGGTGATAAATGTAGGATAAATATATATATATATATATATATATATATATATACATATATATATATATATATATTAGACTGTGCATGTGAGAAAATATATTTATTATATATCCGACGGTGTGCAGTAACATGAGATTAGAGTTAACATTCTGTCCTGTGGCCTCTCCACACTGACACCAACTCATATACGATGTCAGACTTCCTTCTCCATTCAAACCCTGACTGAGCCCAGGAAATTTTCAATTTCCCAGCACCTGTAAATCTGCTGTTTTACCTCAGCGGCTTTGATCTTCAAACAGAGCAGAGCCGTGCCCTCGGGGACTCGCTGCAGAAAAGTGACTGGGTGCCGGCTGCTCTGTGCTGCTAGGGTTTATGGGGAATTCTGGCAAGTCATGGAACAAACCTCTCGGCCATTCCTGCATTTTCATGATATATGTTGATGAGGGTAAAGTACGTCATGTGCGGACCACCTCAGATGAAGCGGGGCCGTGTAGTATCTTAAGGTGATGTTTAAAGGCAAACGTGTTGGGGGAGCGAGGGAGGGGAGGGGCTCTTTAGTGTCCCCATTAAATAAATGGTCTTATTTCTGCAAAAAAAGGTAGTCCACAGCTAGGCTCAGATACTTGTACTAATCCAACATACTTGTTGACATGTCATTTGTGTTGTTTACAATAGCTTTTCCTTCCAGTTAGTGTAAAAAACCTCCGTGTGTAACAGAAAGATGAGTAAAATAATGATAAATTAACCTACGGTTTTCAATAAAGGACAAGATTCTGCCTAAAATATCCATAAATAGCAAAGACCAGCCTAAAATGAACTTAAAATGATCCAAAAGCCTTAACTACTGTATGTTAGAGCTGTCTGTTTCCTCTTCCTGTCTTGGCTGCTGGGTGGAGTGAGTGTGATTACATTCACCTGTGTCTCTGTCATCAGTCTCACTGGTGACACCTGGTGACCTGGGTGTACTGTGCATACTACCTCTCTCCCTCACTGTCTTTCTTGGGATCACTGTTTGCAGTCCATGTTTGTGGAGAAGTCCATGTTTGTGGAGAAGTCCATGTTAGTCCATGTTTGTGGAGTGGAGAAGTCCATGTTTGTGGAGAAGTCCATGTTTGTGGAGAAGTCCATGTTTGTGGAGAAGTCCATGCCTGTAGTCGATGCCTCGTTCCAGTGAGTTGTTTGTTGTTTTTGCATGATGTAAATAAACCTGCTGCAGTCTCTGTTGTGCTGCATTTGGGTCCTGCCTGCTTTCTACCATGTCAGCTCGTAACAAACATATGTTTCTGAAGATAAGTCCAGATTAAAGACAATGTCAACCCAAACTAACTAATTTAGATAAAAAGAAAAGAAGATCAAAAAGAAAGGTAGCAACATGATAGGTTAGCCAAAAATACAACTAAAGGTTGTATGTGAGTGTATGTGAGGAGAACCTGAAGACTGTTGTTGTTTTATCTTCATCAGTTCATCTGTTTCTATCTCTGCTGGTTTGGACAGATTAAAAATATTTCTGGAGAAGTTTTGAGAAGACCAACAGTCCGGTGTCACTTCAGTGTGAGCTGAAAGAAACGTGCATTTGAAAAAACCATATATATTTGACATGTCACCAGGTTTTCTGTTCTTTTGACATGAGCTCAGTGTAGAAGAGTTACATGTTGGTAGATGTTCTTTTGTTTGTACTGACTCTGTTCTATGAGACAGTGTCAGGACACGCACCGCATGTTTAATGTCTGTAAAACACGCATGCTGAATAAAAGCACTATTTGATTTGTACAGGTTTATCGTGAGGAGACAGGAATGAAAGAAGACGCAAAGATCAAACTGGTCCCAGTCTCCACCACCACCACCACCACCACCACCACCATCAGCAGCATCAGCATCAGCATCAGCATCAGCAGCGCCGGTTCCTTCTGTTGTGCAGTAAGTCATTATCACTCTGATCTGATCTTAACGTCATCTTCAATGTTGGCGTCTCTCCAAAGGCTTTCACTCAACACAGGAGACAAATAAACAATGTCCGGGTGCATTAGTCTAGTTTGTCAGCTAAATTTCAATTTCAAATACTTGACCCTTCATCTCAGGATTTTTATTTTATTATTTTATTTTCTAAACTCAGAATTCTTAGATCAGAAATGTAGCTCTGCCTTTATTACATGTCGGTCCTTTCAAACAAGAAATAAGGATAGAAATCTTTGACTTCTAGTTAAAATGCAGACTTTTCCTTTATAAGACTGCCTCTGCTCTAACGCAGACTTTTCTGTTAGAATGCTGACTTTTACATCATAATGCAGACTTTTTTTCTCTCTGAATGATCCCTGTTCTCTTAAATCTGTGAATTTCTCAAAAATGCAAGCAGTTGTTGAAGAATTTTGACTTTTTATTTGAAAATGCTGACTCTAGGTTTTACCTATTAGACTTATCTCTGTGGGTTGATATTTTGTGTCCAAAATCCAGATTTTTTTGGTTTGATTGAAGTGACATTTCCACTTAAAATGTTTTTTTTTCTCATCTCTCCTCACCTGTGGCTTTATTCTCTAACTCTCACTGAGCGTTACATTCAAAAGAACAGACAGACAAATGAAACAGCACTCCACCATCTTTGTTGCATGGACATCAGCTGCTTGTTTTTTCTCAAATTTAACTTCATTCTAAATTTCCCATAAAATTAACAGTTATTGGTCTGACAGGTTGAGGTTTCAGAATTGCTGTAAACATTTGTATTTTCCTGTAAATATGAAGGAGTGGAGTTATTTTCTCTCAGGTTTATCAGTGCTGGTCCTTCCCAGCGGGGGGGCGCTCTGATTGCACCCCACAGACATTGACAGTTCAGAAGAGCCTCTCGTTGCTCACCTTCACTTCTTGACTCCGGCGGGTTTGAAGGAGCTAATTTGATTGACTTTTAGCTGCACTTCCTTTTCTTTACCTTCACCTCACAGACCGTCAGTCCCCTGACAGTACGAGACCTTTCTGGTCAGTGAATGTATTGACAGGCAGACGCTCAGCACTTGACGTGTCAATGCCTCGTCCACTGCGCTCCTGTTTGGATTCTTGTATTTCTCATTGACGGGGTTGATTCATCTGACAGATTGAAGCAATGTTACCCACCGTAGAGGCCTCAGGTGCAGGTGGTTTATGTGGAAAAACAACTTTTGAAGATTATTCGAGTTTTTCTTGGCTATCCTTTCTTCTTTTCTTCAAGCATTTATTCATGTTTTGTTGTTGTTGACTTTTGCTGACTTTCTCTTTAGTAATTTTTTTTCTCTTTGTTTAATTATATTTAAGACCAATCAATTAGTTGTGTTTGGGCTGTTTTCACAGCTAACTTTTCTATAGCTCTGGTTTAGCTACCTCACCAATATAATTACATAACATATATTTTCAAGGCTAACTTCTGAAAAAAAATAATAAAACAAAAACTGCTAGAACTTCCAGACATTACAAATCATGACATTTATATTTATTATGGAGAATATGAATATAAACATGACTCAAAAAAGGAACCACTCCTTCCAGAGCTGTTCTGCTGACTGACGTCCAATGTTCCTCTGTGGGCCTGTAAGGCAGGCGGCGATGGCTGAGCAGCTTTTTCTTTTAAAAAGTGTTGACCAAGGTTTACTTCCCACCTAGAATCCCCCGGTGCCAAGTGTGAGTTCTGAAGGTCCTCTCTCCGTCTCTGTGGTCCACCTGTGCTTTGGGGTTGCTGCCGTCCCACCAACACTTGAGAAATAAATCAGATGCACCGCTGACAGCAGCTTACGGTGAAGCAGGAGGACAGGGACAGGGAATTACGTGATAAAAGGCAGCGTTCACGACAGATATTTTCACGGCCAGTGGAATAAAAACATTCACTTCAGAGCCGTATAAACACTTCGCTGTTTATACTCCCTGAGACTGAATGAGTGTTTTTTTTTCCAATTGGTAAATATTTGGAAAGTGTCATTGCAAGGTGTTGCTAAAGTAAAAAAAAAAAGGATTGTATCATGTAGCGGTGTTGATGCCACTGGTGACGTGTCGTTGTTCAAAGATACTCTTTGCTGCTGACAGTTTTTCATGACTGTGCACTGGAGCAGCATGATTAAGTTGCTCTGATGTTTGATGGCTGTAGCCCTGTAGCTGGAGGGTTGTGACCAGGCTTTGTAGTTTATCAATATTGCCGGGTGTAAAGCCCTGCCTAGTTGTGCAAATGTATAGACTTTGTTTATAAGTTTTAATATACTCAAAATATTATTTAAAATGCTGTAAAACATAAATTAGTTACCCAGTAGACAACATAAAGTGGGTTCAAGTCAGTTACAAATTTTACAATGCTAGACAATCAATGTTGCTAACGTTGCAAATGCTATATCCAAGTCTTGACCTGTTATTCAGTCGAATATGTGTGAAATTTAACAAATATGTGTAGAAGGAGACACTGACCAGCATCATCTGATTTTGTTAAAAATATCCCAAAATATCCCTGTTTCACCGGACTATATTTTATGTATTTATTTTTCAAACCCGGCGTCAGACAGACGACACAAGACACCCTTCGCTTTTTCACCAACACACGTCTAACACTCTGCCTCTGTTCTAACAACTTTAATGTAAAAGCCAGACTATAGACAGGGTGGTGTGAAGCTAAGGATGGAATTACCAAAGCTTTTACCCCGATACCTCTGGGACTCAAACCCTAATCATGTGGCTGAGGTGGCAGAGCCTGGGGCAGCAGTAGAATTATGACGATTATGGCATGTTAGCACATGTCTGAGAGTGGAGTGGACGGACAGACAGATGAGTTCATCAGTGGCAGGATTAGTTAGCTCCCATGCTGCTCTGTAACTACCACCCGGCCCTTGCTACGTCCTCGCACGCAGTGGCCTCTCATTAAGAGCGAAGGGCGCATAATGATCCGTGTGTGTGTGTGTGTGTCCATGTGTGTGAGTTTTACCCTTTTAGGTTTAAAGTTTTAAAGGAAATAAGGAGTGAACATGTGTACACAGTGGACAGGAAGAAGGTAAAGGTTAGAAAGTGACACACGTCAAACTCCTGAAGGCACGACGTTCTCCTTCAGGACAGAGCGTTTGTAGAACTGTAGACATCCATGTTTGATTATCTGTAGCTCTGGTTGGCTTGAGTTTTACGAGACGTAGATGAACATGTTCAGTTTTAATAGTTCTATAGTTTCCACAAGTTGTCTGATAACTTGTCATTTATTAACAGTATCAGTCCGCAGAAGTCAGTCCTATTATGTAAAGACTTTGGGATGGGATGGTATCGGTGTATTGGTTTAAATATGACAAGTTGAGGCAAAACAGGCATCAGGCAACAGTCGTCTTAGGCTAAAAACAGTCAACAAATATTGTTTGGTCCCCCTGTGACCTATAATTACTTAAATATATATATATAGAGAGAGAGAGAGAGAGAGAGAGAGAGAGAGTAATGTTTGTTTGTGTTCTGCGGATGGACACGATTCTAACCCCATCCTTGCGGTATTAATGAGCGTCTGAATATGCAGGATTCATATTCAGGATCTGTGACATTATGACAGGACAGGGTGGACACTTCACATTTCTGGTGAAAAGAGTGAGTATTTTTCTAGTGTGAACCAAGGATTACACAGGCACATTAAAGTGACTTTGTGAAAATGTGAATTAAAAAAAAAAAAAAAGCAGTATAACCTCTAACAGAGGAGGACCTCTACAATCGAAACCCTCGCTTGTCTTTCAACACGTGTGTGTGAGAACCTTTCATGCCTTCTGACCGTGTGTGTCCCTGCTTTGTCAGAGGAAAATGCACTGTAAGCTGGTAGGCATGTCAGGCCACAGTATGGGGTCCTTACTGCCGCTATAATCCCAGCCATGGCCTTTTAACCCTTGGTGACCCACGACTCTCCGCACCGCCCTTCTGCCTGCACCTGACAGAAGAACACAGAAAAGCAAATGGAGACCTTGAAAACCATAAGGCACTCCTTGTTTGTCCTCTAAGCAGAATTTGTCTTAATTTTTTTCAACCCAAATTGTTGTCACAGATAGTTTTTTCCTTTCCTTCTGTTGACAATTTTAACCTTTTTAAAAGTCTGGATGTTTTTTGGTAATTTTCCATAATTCTTGTCATTTGAGTTGTTTTTGCTTCACTCTAATGACTACAACTAATCGGGAATTATTTCTTGGTTAAATGGATCTCTGGATAATCTTGCAAAACATTTCGTTTTTTCAAAAGGACGTTTTGGTTTTATTTTATAAAGAGTTAGTTATTCCTAGGTGAGTTCAGGTCCAAGCTGTGTTTTGATCTAGATATAGCTATTTATTTGGTAACATTAGCCATATGTGTTATATATTATCGGACTTCCGGGCACACATTAAGCTCCCTGACCTTCCCTCATACCTTAGAATAATTGAAATAAATGAAAATATTAAATAATTGGTAGAACTCTTTTCAGACATGTGGAGTAAAAATACCCTAAAACCAAAACAACCTAAACAACATCTAGCTAGGTGGCTCCTAGCTAAATGTGCTAAATGCTTTTGAGCATTTAAAGAAAATGGCTGCACCTGTTTTCCTACAATTGGCCTTTGGTCTTGGAATAGTATTATGAATAAATATGTCCTTAGAAATGATAAAATAAATAAAATAAAATGAAATAACACCATTAATCACAATAATAAACAAATGTATAATTTTAACCTGTTGGCTCTCATTCAGGTTTATTTGTAAAATCTCTCCAGAGAAACATCTCCATGAAATGTGTGTTTAAGGTTTTGCGGTGCCATATTATTAGTTGTGTTCCGTCCCCCTGCCTCCTCCCCCACTTTTACTAATAAAGCTACCTTCCCTGCTGATGGAAAATTGTCGGTTTACCTCGAGCTGCGGGGTGCCTGGCAATCAGTCCTTAGAAAAGCAGTGCCAGGTTAACCTGCTGTGATAGTGGACTCTAGGGACAGTGCCCCACCTCTGCTTGACATGCAGGGGCTCTGCCTATACCAATAAGAGGCCTGCCTGCCTGCCTGCCTGCCTGCTGCACAATAGAGGCGCTTCCAGCCTCTTCATTTCAATGTTGCAACAACACCACAGCCTTCTGCTCGAACCTGTGTGGAGTTAAAATGTTTACGTTCCACATCCCATACAGTTGGATTTGTGCTTTAGATTCTGACGAGGAAGTCACAAACCGTCTCTCCCACTTCCTAATTTCATGCAGATGCCTCGTACAGCCACGCTGTCAACAGTTCCATACATTAGAAACACAAAAGGAAAAGCTTTTGAGATTCAATCTCAGCCCATTTTCCAGAGGAACTGTTAATGGGACACTTACAGTATGGGGGTTCACAAGTCGCCCACGCCGACGAGCAATAGCACGTCTTCTACGCCTTCTGCTCAACTATAGGGCTGCCGCTCAATGTAGGGAATTCAACAATAGACGGTAACGAACATGTGTACGTCTGCATTTGTCATGCAGATGTTTGTTGTTTTTTTTTTTTCTTCGTCTGAGAAGAGCACTGCAATTTACAGGTAGTTGGATTTCTATTCATGTTTGTGCAAAAGACTATTTGCATCACAATGCAGAGGCATCCAGTGTCCGCAACGGCAATGATTTATGTGGTAAGGTGAGGGGCTTCCAGAAGACTCCGGAATCTTTGGCTGTTGTTTTCAGGTTGTGTGCATTAAAGAGGTCAGAGGTCACACTCAGCTGCTGTGTGAGTCCACTAGTATCCTCTGTATGCTGGTCCATGTGGAGCTACATATCATCTATAAGATTATCACATGTTCAAGTACGTTGTTCAACTATCTGTGTTCCTTTTACGTTTATCAAGTCAAAATCTGGTGCTGGGGTCAGATTTGGCAGTTAAACAAATGTATACGGCCCTGGTTATGCCACCCAAATATGAATGCTGCTTCTTTACTGGGGCCCATTAGACATTGGGTTTGAGGTTTAGCAGCTAACTGGTAGACATTTCAGATCTAACTTTGAATTCTTTTTTTTTTGCCAGTCTTACCTCATTACTTTTTGCTGATCGTAGCTGTTTTTTGATGTGCTTAGTTAACTCTCAACCAGGCTTTTGTTTGTGATCTGCCGCTGTTTATGAGTAAAAAGCTGCATGTTCAACTATCATCTCAGAAGTTAACATAGATTTCCTGACATTGTTGCACTTGTTGAGAAAAAAAAAATGAAAAAAAAATTGACAACACAGGGTTTTTTAAAGCCCTGGCGCTACATGCTGCCGCTGCTCTGATGAAGTTGGTGATAGGCTTCCTAGAGTATGCCTCCCCTGTGTGTTGTTGTCTGTCATTTAATTAGCTTCCACTTTCACCACCACATGCTCCTCAGGTACATTTGTTTGTGTTTGTGTGCACTACTGAGAGACGGCAGGTGATGTTTGTTGCATGAGTTATAATTGTCGTGTTTATATTTATCGGTGCACGGCTCGGCATGAGTTGGAAAATGAAGATTACAAAATGTCACTTAGAAACGTTAATTTATATTTTTTGTCAAATATGAGAAGGGAGTGATTAAATAAAATGTGAAAACAGATGTCAATTTTCTACCAACAGACAGTGTAGAACACACCTGTGGAAATTGTAGCGAGTTAAATTGATTTCAGCAGAGTGTTGTTGTATTTTTGACAAAAAAAGATTAAAATGTACAAATAGGTACTTGTTTGAACTCCATCGGGTCTGTTGTGCCTTTGACTATAAATGACTGGTGATCCCAGTACAGTATTCTGTAGGTCGACTTTGTTTTGTTAAATATGTATCATTTCTGAAGTTTGGTCAGAGCTTTATCAGTTTTCAATATCTGGCAACCCATATGACTAGATCAGATTTCATGTAACAGATACCTTTATTTGTTAAATTTTGCTTAAATATGGTTTGTAAGTGACTTTCCTCTGAAAGACTTGCAACTTCCTATGAAAGCAACTTCTGGTCTTGGGTTCAAATCCCACTCCTGACAGTGCTTTTTAAAGAAATGTAAATTTGACCCATTTTGACTTTGAAAGACATTTGCTGTCCTTCGTGTGTGTCTTTAGACCAAAGTCATCCCTTGAAGATGAGCTTTAAAGGATAAAGGATAATCAAAAAGGCATCTTACACGATAACCACTCACCACAAACCCCTAATCCAGGTCTATTAGGAATCATTTATACTATTTAAAGGTCCTAGCAAAATCAAGAAACTTTCAGGACCTTACAGTGTTAGAAATGGACTTAAGATTTACCAGCATCCCTGTTTAGAAGTCGGTGACTTATTATAAAAAATATGCCAAACTTCAGAAGGTCTAAAATTATTCCTCTGCCTTCCGTCTTTGAGATAAACCCATATGTACGTATTTTGGCCCCTGGCTCTAATTTGTGAGCATAGCTGACCTGACGCTGTGCTGGGATATTCATCGCATCCCTTTCAGTCAATTCACCTAATTATACCATTCTGCCCAGGGTGCCAGCATCTAAATGCTGCTTCTTCAGTCTGCATGTATAAATGATGGCGGCCATAAGACCACTGACCAACGGACACTTTCCGATAGATTGGGGGGTTTTTTTTGCACTGATTTTTGTGTGACTTTTTCGTAAAAAGTAGCAAAGTTTGTCAGAGAACTAAGTTGATCCATGTGTGGAGTAAATGGCAAGAGGCCTCCTCTGCACCACAAACTCTGTTAATTGGGAGGAAACAGCAGTTGAAATTAGCGTGCAGAAGAGATGAGTGTGTAACCATTAAAAGGCCCCCCTAGTTCTTTTTAGATGTACTAAAACACATTGGTTTCACACTTATCAGTGACAAGATTTTTTTTCCCTTTCTTTGCACTTGTGTTAGCATCTTTTGTGACATATGTGCGATCATACAGTCGTTCTCCTCCCTAGACTGTGTTGCACATCTGTGCGGTCCTGCTGTTCAGTTGGGTTCACACGTGCGCCTCCGACAAATTAAATTCCATACGAATTTAAAAATACTCAAATAGGTAATAAGTCATGCACAGGTTTTCCTAAAATGGTAGAAAAGTTGACGTTAAGTAGAGGTGGTTAAATAAGTGAAAATGAGTTCTGGAGAAGCGTTTTATTCTTCACTTCAAAGTTGTTCTTTTCCTGCTCCCAAGTTCAGATGTGGAGGTGGAAGTGACACGAAGTTCATGACATCGATGTCAGTCTATGTCAGAGGATACATTAGCATAGCTGGCACCAGGCAGCTTTTCAAGTGTCTGCACTTTGACATCCAGAGATGGGTGACTATCACCTTAATGTTCCTCATGGCTTTATTCAGACATAACAGCACGTTTAGAGGTAAAAAGAAAAGGGCTGTGTGCTTTATCATGGTTTGGCACCTAGTGCACGGGAGGAGGCAGGGAGCAGTGAGGAAGAACAGCGGGAAGCTGAAAATGATATGATATCAAGGAAGAAGACTGGTCTCTGCTCTTATGAGCTCCACTGAAGTCGTGTTTGATGAATTTGTTTTGCTGTTGAAGCCTTAATTAAAAATGGTTGTTAGGGTAGAAAACACTCCAGGTTTTCTGACCTTCCCTTTGGCCCAGTGACTCTGCTGAACTTAAAATACAAAATAAACTGTGATTCTAAGATTCTAATTTCATTGATGTCCTTTTAAAAAAAAATGCAATCTTTTTTTTCTTTCATTTACAATCCTATTTAGAGGAAAATCTTGTCAAAGTGTGACACAGATAATTACAATAACCTGTATAAAGTGACAGCGCTCAATGTGAACTTGTTCAACAGAGATCAGATTTGCCACAACTATCTGACAATGGTGGGAAAATGTGTTTTGTCAACACAGCTTCAATGTGTGTATTTTCTACAGCTTTTTTTAAATGTTGCGGCATCTGGGAAATGCAACAACCATCACTATGTTTCCATGGACATTCTCTTCTGGTTTAGGTAAAATGGCGGCACTGGTTGCTGCCAGGATTGGCCCATTTCCAAAAGCTTGTTCTTCCGCTGCCACAACATGGAAGCTAAGGAGTAGGAAGAGAAGGAGGAGGAGGAGAAAGAGGAGGAGGAGGCTAAAGGATAAGGTGGAGGAGGAACATAGAGGCGAGCACAAGCTGTGAATCCTGAAAGAGGCCAGATTCTGCTTTCAGCCGGTTAGCGACTGCTACATACCCCAAACTCAGAACCCTGGAAACGGCCTAGAAACATAGCTCTGGCTAAAAAAGGTGAACAGTGGGGACAAAATGAGCAAATCGCATGATAAAAGTACAGATAAGGACGTGTGACATCCTCAGTTTGGGAAAGTGGTTTCAGACGTAGTGACATTTCTGTGACTGAGCGTTGATGAGAAGGTGAAAGTCATAGGAAGAAGATGAGGTTTGCTGTGAGACACAGATGTTTTGTTTGTCCATCCAGGCTTAGTGGTGCGATGAAATATTAATGATTCTACATCTTTATTCCTGTTGTTGGTCTTACCGTCATACATCCTATAACCCTGACCACCTCCCTCATTACCAAAGACTTGGGAGCACAGTTGCTGTCTGCCTCCTCACTCCTCTGCATGCAGAAAGGTATACAGTGAAGAGTGAATTTTAAAGACAGAATAAATTATTTAACAAAACATGTGGGGAATGTGAGGAGGACAACAAAACCACTGCGGGTGGTAATTCAAAGCAAAAGAGAACTGAGACCGGCTTGTGTTAACTGAGATTATGCTCTGTGGCTGAAATGCAGTGCAAAAAAAAAAAAAAAAAAAAAAAAATTTCCACTGTCTGTGGCTTTCATGTGGAGGATGAAAATGAGATGTGTTGAACCAGGACTTGCAGTGGTAATGTGGTGATAAACAAACAAAACACAACATGAATACCCAATTAGAGCTTTGGGGTGAAAGTCTAATAACATCATATTCAGGGAGTTGGAGCGACCAAAACCCGCTGGTTGACTGTCATCCACGGCCAGGACGTTGTGCACTGTGACTGCAGAGGTTCTGCAGAGGTTCTAATGCCACCGTCGTGTG
This sequence comes from Cynoglossus semilaevis, assembly GCF_000523025.1. Taxonomy (NCBI): domain Eukaryota; kingdom Metazoa; phylum Chordata; class Actinopteri; order Pleuronectiformes; family Cynoglossidae; genus Cynoglossus; species Cynoglossus semilaevis. Next base: position 7,667,793 of record NC_024322.1, on the reverse strand, counting down.
GTTCTCTGATTGCATTTCTGGTGCGTTCCAGCAGCGTTAAGTGTTTGAGACATCAGATTAAAAAGTGTGCTTTTTGTCTCTCTCTGGATCAAATGGTGGCTGTTGGATGAATTTGAAGGCTGGCTTTTTACATGTCCTTTCTTGCCAAATGGTCCCCGAGCTCTTTAATTTCACTCTCCCCTATGATGACGTTGTTTTATCTGTCCGCAATTTGAATTATTATAATTTATTTCGTCCTTTTGCAGCTGTGTTGAAGTGAACATTGTAATACAGGTCAGCTTTAATTGTTTTTTTTCCAATGTGTAATTAGAATTTTGGAGTGGTACCAAGTACTGCCACGCATTTAAGCCACATCAGGGTGCGTTCACATAGGACATAGTTAAAAAGAAAATAATTATATATATATATAATTATAAAAAGACAGAAGACAGCAACTACATCCTAGCATGAATGGCTAGTAGTATTTTGGTTGAGAATCTTGTGAATGACAGTGTTCACAGGTGACGCCAGTGTTGAATACAGTCCGTCTTTTAGTTCCACTTGATATTTCTTTTATATTTGCACAGACTGAGAACATTTCTATTTCTGTGCATCGACAAATGTCAAGTTTCATTATTTTTAAATGTCTGGAACTTGTAGTCTTGCACCCTGGAGGCTAAATTATTATTATTATTATTATAAGTGTTTCCTTTAGTTCTATTTCACTCACTCATTTGCTCGCCAATATTCTTGTCTATGTTAAAATGTTCACTTGCTTAGTGTCTGTAGTGTCTGCTCCTGTGTATTAACCTTTACACTGGTATTTAAGGAGAGGTCCACACCTGTACCACTGTCTTATCGACCGCCATCTTTCTTCACCTTCTCCTCCTGAACTGATTCAGGGTTAACCAAAGGCACACTGTTCATCTATGGCAATTAGCATGACCTTAAAACACCATGAGGGCCGCGGCTTTTACCTCCTGCACATTTCCCTTTTGCCCCGTGGACCGTTCCCTCTGCAGTGTTCTCCTGTCCTTCTGACCCTGGTGTTCTGTGGTTATGCTTGCACTCAGTGGGCTCAAAACGATTACCGTGGGCTTTCTCCTGCAAGGCGCCCAGAGGGACCACATCAGCACATGAGCAGAGGTCACAGGTTCCACAGGTTCCTTCAGGGAGCTTCATCGTCCCCATCCCCAAATTATCATTACTGAATCAGTAGCGAAAAGGAAGGCGACTGCTGTAGGCCGCTGCTGCCTTTAAACTTGGTTCTCTTCTAATGATCCGGTTGCTAGGTAGAAAATCATAAATTAAAAAAATGAAAAGTCCTGTAAATGAGCTACCACAGGTGACCACCAGGGGCACTGCTGCATCCTTATCAATATGCAAACAGGTTCCAGGAAAGTCTGCCTTCTGTCATTATGCTACAGTTGTTTAGGAGTCATTGCTGCCATAACACACACAGTGCACAGGGCTGCAACAACAGTGATGGTTATCGCAGTTATTGACCAGATAAATGGCTCCAATAGAGTCACAAGCCTGCACATTATTAGCCACTCATGGATGTGCATACGAGTATATGCATAAGTCCACACATACACACACATATACACACACACCCCTGGTGGACCCCCTGTGAGGTCAGGAGCACCGGTGTCCCTGCGGTTCTCAGCCCTATGGTATCATGCTGTGTAGATATTTCTGTCTGCTCGGATGACTCCTTGACACGGTGTTTATTTGGATTGGCAACTTGTTTTAATCCGAGTCAATGTGCAGCGGCTTGAGTAGGTCGGACAACGGGGGTATTGAAGCTCGTAAAGCAGAAGAAGATCCGATTTGGACTGACATGGAGTACATGTGCGACCATGAACTGGTGCGCCAGAGAAGAAGGGTCACGGACGTCTTCATCACAGAGCTTCAGCTGATAGACAGAGCCGTGATTCAACTGCTGCACTGGGAGTATTTCATTCTCCAGCTTTAGTCACAATGGCTTTCACAATGACAAGTGTGCAGTGAAAAACAGTAATAAAAAGATGCTCGGCATTTAATTCATTTCCTTGGCATTTGTGTCCATTGAATACATTGGGAAATAATCTGTTTCCTCAGGACCAGGCTGCTGGTTTACCTGCCAGCGCTGCAGATGCCAAGGCAAGGCTAATAAAACGGCATCAAAGTGAAATGAGAGTTAAGTGGAGGGGAAAAAGCTGAATATTCACACTCATTTGGCTGACACCTGGGGGCCTGCCGGCTGCATTGATATGCATTGTATTACGCTGCTCCTCACCCATTCAGACACTGACAATCAACGGCTTTAACACCTTTGCTTTAATTTAATTAAAGCTGTGACTGTTGGGGTGAAAACTTGATTTGCACACATACAGTACACACACACACCCGTTCAGATGTGGGTGCCCACTCCCCACGTGTACACACGGAACATGAGGGTCATGTACTTGGGACTAGTTGTTGGGAAAATTAGAAGTTCGATGAAGGGAGTTTTTTTTTGTGGGATCAGTGGCATTTTCCAGTCACTGACTGGAGAAGTCGTGTCAGAAATACAGCAGTAGTTCACTACAGAGGTTTGTTTTGTGAAGGATGTGTGACTAGTTTTTTTGAACAAATAAGAAAAGCTGAGAGTTTGGTTTTATTGTAAAGAAAATAATTTGTCAGTGAAGTGACACTGTGCTTTTATTTTATGCTTCTTCCTGGAGTTAGTAACATCCACTTCAGTGCACTCTGTAGTACTTCCTCTTTAACTGATATTACTCTTGGGCTCAAAACATCAGTCCTCATGCATTAATTTAGTACCTGCCTGGAATGATCACCATCTTTTTTCCCTTTTAAAAATCGAAATCCATTATTGTGGTCATTTTCTACCATTCTGACGTATGGCATTAAAACTCGCACATGTGAACAAGTTGTCAAGCAGAATGGTCACATACATAGTGACACTGTGATATACACAGAAGACGTCTCTGTTTACATTTGCTGCTTGTACGCCTGACACTGGATCATGCTACGTTCGCTTTCTTTCATTTGTGTTGTTTTTTGGGAACCTTTTGCCCTTTATTATGGCTCCCAGGTGTAAGTCGGACTGTGATGTTATTTCTGTGTTGGTGTAGGTGAGTGACATAGGTACTTATGTACAGTACATGAGTTCAAACTTACGGCGAAAATCGAGTTTGGTTGCACAGTAGGAATGGAACTGCGACAGGTCGAGGAGCCTCTGTAAAGGTCATATCAGTGATGAAATGTGAAAATAATTGAACATTGACACTGTGTCTTTCTAGTCTTTCTCAATAATGGATAAATACATGTAACAGCGATGAAACATCGTTTTCACTCTTTGTGGTATACATATATCAGGGGAAAACAAAGACAAACGGACATTTCACATTTTTCTACAGCCGACCAACGCAGACACGCTGAGCCGTATTAACAGATGCAAAACAAAGAGAACTGAAAATCAAGCCTTTCTTAAACAAATGGTCAGCTTTGCATCTGTCTCTAAAAGATGGTCTTGGTGTGGTGGTATTTGTGGAACATAAAAAGACAAAAGAAGAGACAGTGAGGTGATGAAAGTGCAGTCGGTCTTTTTGGAGCTGGTGGGATCACTCAGCTGCTTCCTTTAGCCTCTTTCATCACACACTGATCTTTTAGTCCTTAATGATCAGTGTTCACTTTGCTGCTTTTTATCCATGTACCTCAGTTTGTTCTAAATAAACAAATAAATCTACAGCTCTGCATATGAGGCTTAATAATGAGGTTGGATGTCTCTCTCTTTTTTGCCTATTTGACAAAGACAGCGTCCATGACCTTAACTGTCCGGCGTGTTCTTACATTAAATTTGATGCAGCTTTGTCAAAGAAGTGAAACTATTAACCCTTTACTCTTGCATGAGACAGGGTTGTTCTCATTATTACCATAGTCTCGTCAGCTCTGGTAGCTCAGGTACCTGCAGCTCATCACCTCACACCTCTTGTCTCCATGGTGAATCTGGCAGACTGTGGAAACTTCATACTTGATGTTCCTGGTTTGTTATATGAAAATCCTTCTGTCTGCTGGCTCATTGCTGTGACCTGTTTAATGGCATGTCATGCACACAGGTTTTCATTGGTTGTAGCTCTAAAAGATACTGTTTTATAGGAGGCATATCTGGACTGCAGACTGGACGGTCAGGCACCTGTGCTGAGTATGTACAATGTCACATGTTGGCAATTTGTTGGCCACATGTTTGTGTTGGCAATTGCAGATTAGAGATTGGAATGGTTACTCTGTAAGACACTAAGATTCATGGACAAGATGTCATTTAAAGAGATAAATTATTATTGGAATTTTCTAAGACAAAGATATGGAAAAAAAATGACAATTAGAAGGAAAAAATAAAAAGAATGCTCATTAGCTAATTAATACATTAGTCAATTAATTTAAAAAAATACTAAAAAGGTGTTTGATTTGTGAATTGTGACAAAGACATGTCATGTAAGAAGCAAAAAAAAAAAATTACCCTTAAGATAAAACGCACTCTAAACCAATGATGTCAAACTCACAGCCCGGGGGCCACTTCTAGCCCAAGGACCGCTCAAATCTGGCCCCAAATTTAGCCTTTAAGGTCATTTTTTAATGTTTCATTTTCAACATTTTATTTTAATATATTTAAATTCTTCAGTTTGGTTATTTAATACAGAGAAAGTTGTACCATAATGTTATATATATTAATTGCTCCATAATATTATATAGCATTTATAATGAACAAAAAAGTATTTTTCTTAAACTTCTTTTCTTTTGGCCTAAGATTAAGTTATAATTTAGTCACAGCTGTTCTGGATGCAGAGGTCGATACAGTTGTTGTAAAAAAGAAAAAAAAAAAAGAAAGATCTATGACTTATGTTTAGTGTCCTAACTTTAGACATGCAGCTGCAGACAGTGTGTAACACTTTACTATAGAGTTGAATTTTTATTGCATTGCTGAATGCCCTGTTTTGTACACACACAGTATTCCATGTACACACACACACACAAACCCAGTCCCCAGGGAAGCCTTACCCTTCACTTCCCAATTCTCACCCACGTCCGCTTTCTTTTCTTGCTCACCGCTCTCATTTGTCACAACATTCACATGTTACACTTTGCCTCAATTTGATGTGTGAGATGCAGTCAAACATGTGCACACACACGCACACACACACACACACACACACCTCTTAAAAACAGCCGTAAACATCACCCCCCCCCCCCCCTCCCTCACTGTACATTTTCTCTCCCCCTCAAACCAATGGCCACTCTGATGGGAGCATGTAAACTTCTACGTTCTTTTTTTGTGCGTGCTCTGCTTTTGGCTCTCGTCCCACAAGTTTCCAACTGGCAGCTTAATGATTACCTGTATAGAATGCAGGTTAATCAAAACCCCAACTTATTTTCCTCCCCCTCCTCGGTCTCCTCCTCTTCTATTCTCCCCCCTTCCTGCCCTCACCAGGTGAACACTGCCATTTGCCCACACTCTGTTCGTCTCACAGGACTCTAGTCTAGGTTTGCAAAAGCACAGAGGTGCGCATGGAGTGAGGAACAATCCCCTCTTCCTCCACGGCTGCTCTGTACCCCCTGAAGGAACCCTTATCTTTGGAATTGTAATGTAATGAGTGGTCCCCCCTGAAACAAAGGGCTTGACAGCTCTAGCAGCTCTGTGGCTCCCCAGGACCACAGCATTGTTATTAGAATCCCCAGGAGTGTTTGTGCACAGGCACACTCTGGCCTTTTCCACATCTCCGTGTCAACAACATCCCCTCCAATGAAACTAAACATCACTAGCCAGCTGCGTGCCAGGAAGTCCATCGAAATTTGATTTACTTTTAAGAAACTGCAGCAAACGTTTACGACGTGAGGGGAAGACGGTCCGACGGTAAAGCTAACAACGTAAACGCGTGTGAATCCGTCACGGCCTGGGGAGAGACCTGGGTCTATTCTAATGAGCTAATGCTGATGGATGACACAAATCATATGGCCACCAACTCCAGCAGCACACAACCCAGTGTTGACCCCTCCATCCACCCCCCACCCCCCTCACCTCATATTGTCCCTTTCCACCCGTGACAATAGGCCACCAGTGGCTCTGACATTCATCACCTGTTTGCTCCACTCATTCATATGAATATGCCACTCAGCTCTCTCCTCTGGCCTGCAGGCTTGTTGCAGGGCATGGGGAAAGGTAGAGTTGGGGGGTAAAATAAAACAATGGAGGCAAATCTGGAAAAACATCCTCTAATAACAGACCACATCCACCTGTGAGGTCAGATCAAAATGTTTTTAAAACTTTGGGAAACTTCCCTACTGTGCATTCACAACCTGTTTTACATTGTCATTGTTTTTTCATAAAATACAAATAAAATTGTCCTATTTATCTAGTAAAGCAGTATTTTATAATTTATGTAGGTATTTTTCCACCACAAGCCGGACAAACCCAACATCAATCAGCTGAAAACTGTAAAGTAGCCAAAGTGGCTAACATTTAGCGAAATGAACAAAGTCTTTATTATATAATGATATATTTTCTAACCTGTCAAATAACTCGTCCATTTGTTTAACTAGCTGTAATGACAGGACAGATAAGAGAACATTTTTATATATGTATAACTATATTTTTCTACTGATTTGGGAATTTAACACCAAACCTAAAAAGTTAAATCTGTAGCTTCACAAATGGACATTGCTTGTTGTTTTTAACCACTGTCACTGGTTTAGAAACCGTACAGTACATATTTATTTTATTCATTTAACCCTTACCAGGACTGAATCAAGATGCATCAGTCTTCTCTCTTAGCAAAGTGCATTATGTCTTGCTTCTGTGCAAATCTTTTCCAAACGTGTAGTAATTTATTGTTTTATACTTATTTTTGACTTCTAGTTAAATATTTGTACTATATTTTTGCACAAATTGTATGAGTACTTTGGTTTTGTATTAAAAATATGTTATTGAATCTAATCAATTCTAATAAATATAAGAGAACATTTTACTGGTTACTGGTAACCATTCCTTACACTCAAGTGAATCTCAAATATTCAACTTAAGGACAATCTATTACTGCAAATTAACAGGTCTCTATTACTGATTTTAAAGTACTTAGATGTTGTTGTTTTTTTCCAAAAAATAATTTGTGTGCAACAAAAAAAACTTTATTCAAGTTGCAATAATAATAACAATAATAACAATAATAATAATAATAATAATCTTTGTTCACCTGTCCATTAGCAGCAGTGTTAAAATCCTGCTGTCTCTTCTGTGTGTTAGCTAATCGTCTTTAGCCTGTCAACCAGCAGCTACATTTTCAGAGTGACATTCTTTATGAGCTACTGAGCCACTTACCAACATGATGGCCTGTGTGTGTGTGTTTTGCTAAACCAATATGTGTGTTGAGGGCTGCTGCTTTGTTTTGCCTGCTGACAGCTCCCCTCCCCACGTTGGGCCCAGCAGATGTAGAGGTGTCACCATGTTGATTAATTGTTTACGGTCACCTGTCTGCGTGGCTGTCTGTCTGCCGTGTGCTGTGGGGATTTAGGGTTACGGGGTTGAAGTGAGAAAAGGGATGGAGGGCAAGGTGGAGGGGGTGAGGAGGGTGATTTCAGAGTGAGGTAAGGGGGTAAGATAGCACAGGGACGGACCTGTGTAAATGCGGAGACAACATCTTGTAAGTCAGTCCAGGCTTCAGCAGGGGCCTGACAGGGCCGTGTGTTGTTCACTGTAGCTCAGTACAGTCGTTGTTACCTGGTGATTACGCACAATTACACTGCGGTGGACAATTTAAACTTACACAAACACAGTTTTATCAGTTGTGAGATGGAAAATGACTGTAATATCCACTGATTTGACATCAAAACAAAATCATCTGTGAGGGTTACAAGCAGGCTCTGTTCTGCTGGCGTCAGAGTTAACCACATACTTTTCACTAAATTGTATTTTGTTCCAGTTTATAGTAAAATAAAAGATAAAGCAAAACATGAGATCAATTGAATTGACATGGTTACCCACACTTCTTGGCCTTAGGAGTTACTGTTCAAATGACCAGGCTAAGGTGATATACTTACAATAAAATGTTAAATATACTCATAAACTTTACATACTTTATATTTATATTTTATGTTTGTATACTGATTAAATCAAAAATTGTATATGTGAAAGAATTAAAAGGGAGAATTTTTGCTGAATGAGTCTGTGGGCTTAAAGCTCAATGACACAAAGCCTGTGTTAAAAGAATATATATAAAATATATAAATGCTGGAATAAATCTGGGCTGGATTTCAGAAAAAAAGGCAACAGCCTTATGTGATTTTTTTTTTTTGCTTGTTTGTTTTTCATTTTTGTGTAGCACCAGTTCTCCAACTGGGTACATTTACAACTCCTGAACACTCTGAGCCATTTATCCAAAAAGTGGCCTGGAATTTAAAAAAAAGGTCTGAGCCATTTATCCAAAAAGTGGCCTCTTGTGTTCTGGAATTTAAAAAAAAGACGTGATTAAGATTTAAAATACCAAACTGAAATCGCCAGCAGCCATTGCTGCAATCTAACAATGTGCAGTAGAGTGAAAAAGCCCTGTGATACTGACAAAGAGAGGTTTGGTGGAATTTAAATGAGTTGTTCAGCTGAGATTTTGATCTGTTTCAGATTTTTCTCTTGTACTATTTGGTTTCTATTTTCTGGTCCTTTTTTTGTTAAACTTGAGGGATATTAGAGACATGACACAAGGAGACTTGACGGCACTGTACAGCTGCCATAGTTTGGTGTAGCACTCATGTAGGGAGGCTGACGCTCTGGACCTCTGCATCATTGAGAAGACATATCCTATTCAGTTTGATTGCCTTTTGATTTAGCCCATATTATCCATTACTTACTTATTCATAGGCCACTAGGTTTTCTTCCCTTCCATCCATTCAAATCAATATTGCAGAACCCAGTTGTGAGTGTGGGTTGGGGTTTTTCTTCAAAGTGGCAATTCTTCCAACCATCTGCGCCTCTCTCTCTCTCTCCCTCTCTCTCTCTTTCTGCACGTTTTTTAAAACCCGCCCTTAGTAACAAGCCACGGAGCACCAATCTGTGCCGTGATTCGGCCGAGCCCTGCCTGCCGACTGCGAAGGAACATCATCAAAACTATTCTGTGTTGCCATGGAAATAGAGACCTCAATAAGTTCATCTTTTTCATGTGCGTGCTTTTTCGGTGGGGGCTCACACGCTTGGCATTTGGTTGGTTGGTTGGTTGGTTGGTGAATTGGTTCGGATGAGTGTCAGAGCTGCAAGCTGTTCCCCCCTCTGCACCCGCTCAGTGCTTTCTCATCCCACTTCTGCATGCAGTGTATTTATTTATTTAGTCATCAAACACCGAGAACAATCTTTTTTTTCTTTTCCTACAGTCACTCTGTTTCTACACCACCCTCACCATCTCTGTCTGTCGATTTGGCTGGTCCCTTATATGTACATTAAATGCTCATTATTGTTGCGTATAGTTGACATTCAGGAACAGGTGGAAGAAGAATAGTCGCTGTTTGACAGTGGATTTCAGTAAAATGAGGTGAAACTGCTCAGCAGGATAGATGCAGAGAAACTGGGTCAAAAAGCTGAATACATTTGCAGTCAACAATCTGCCTGATTCAACATAAAAGAGTTTTTTTCTTTTTTAAATCTTTGCGTTTGACATGACATCAGCACATCTAGCATCGCTTTGCCCTTATCTGTGTTGTATCAGTACTTGTAGTAGTCATAGTTGTAGTAGTAGTAGTAGTAGTAAAATGGCTCTTTTGAAGTAACTCGATGTTCCTTTTACACCAGGAGAATTCCCATGTCTGGACGATGTGTGTGTGTACAGTATGTGTGTGTGTGTATAAAGGAAGATAATGAGAATATAAGGAAAGTAAGAATATGTTATGAGTGTGTCACAGCGATGTGTGATGCAACAGGATCAGATGGCTTCTAAGAAATTCTCTTTGAAGTTAATGTTATTCATGTGAACTCTGTGAGGTAGTAAATGCCTGCCTCACAGAGGGGGAAACGTGAGCCGTTCAAGACCCAATTTGCAGAAGAGGAGGGGAGAAAAAAAAAGAAAAGAATCACTGCAACATGGAATTGATCTGTATCTGATGAATCTGATGAAAAGGAAACATAAGAAGCAGGATTCAGGGTGGAGAACTAGTTTGGAGAAGGAGATTCCATGTAATTGGACAATTAAATGATGTGGAGCTGCTGCGTAAAGGTTTTCAGAGCTTCATCTTGATATGACGCTGGGAAAAGTGATGCTGCGTAACGCAGCGTGTCATTCTTTATCTGAGTGTTGTCGAGGAGGTGTCTTTTGTGACGTCTGTTCCTGCGTTGGTGCAGGTGAAACACAGTTGTTGGTTTTAAATACAGGAATCATTTCTGTGGAGTAGATTGATAACATTTAAGGACAAAATATCGTAAATATTATTCTAAAATGTATGTGAGAACAAAGCAGTCTTTTGGACTTAAGATTTAGATTAGCTAGCTTAGCGTTTACTTGATGGAGCAAAATGTAGGGCCACATTGTTTTAACTTAACATGATAAAATGGGTTCTTCTTCATCGTCATCATCATCATCTTTTCCGTCTTTCGTTCCTTCAGAGACCTGTTGATGCAAGAATTGGCCTTAAAAGTGTTAAGAAACTAAAACTTTGAGGTAACAGTCATTGCTTTGGTTTAAAGTATGATTATAATTAAAAAAAACATAGTATCTTTGGGAATTCAATACACAATAAAAAATAAAAATAAAAACCCGTAGGAAATGTTACAGATGTGATCATTTCGTAATCATTCCGTCCCTCGGTGTCACTGCTGCTCATGAGAAACTGACATAATCAAAATTAAAATTCTGCCCAACATCACGTTTGATCCTCTGTTGTGCTTGTTCCTCAGGCAGGAAAGTGAGTTTGTCAGGCTGCTGCCTGTGTGTGTGTGTGTGTGTGTGTGTGTGTGCTTCATCTTATCTGCTTGTAATCCAGATCACACTTCCATTTCCAAAAACTGACCCTAACTTAGATGTGGCTGATAAGGCGGGCCGCTGGATGCATCTGTATGCTGTGGCCTATTGTACTGCAGAGGAGAAGGGATGAGGGAGTGGGAGGGAGGGGGGTGAGTTTGCTTGAATCTCTGAGGGCTGGCTAACCCCCTGCTCCTTTTCCTGAAATGGAGATGTTATTACATTAGCAGCTAAAAGAGGTTTATTCACAGTTAGTGCAGTTTAGGCATGCAAATGGAGGATTTTCAGTGTGCTGCGTTGCCTGGAGGTATAGGACAGAAAGCATGGGAGATTTGCAAGGATTAGTTCCACAGGTTCCTTTTATTATGGAAAGAACCCTTCCTGAATGAAGAGGGGGGAGAAGGTGAGTTGAGGAGAAAGCCTAGAAGAGAGGCAGTGAGGGAATTTTTTTTCACATTAGCCTATTTATGGGGTAGCTTGAATAATTTTTGACATCTTCACTCACACATGTTCTGAAGTTATGCACAAAGAGCTGCTTTCCCCCTTCTTCTGCCTCCGGCAGCTCCTAACAGTTGGTAAACAGTATGCAACACCTTGCCTGCCCTCCTCCTCCTTCTCCCCCTCCTCCTTCAAGCATGTGTACTCTGATATGTCTCACTAAACCAAGTCAGCTCTGGAATAAATGCCGGCCATGATGACGATGATGATCATGAGGCCTTTTGGCAGATTTTTGCAAGGCACGCTGCTCAGTGAACATGAAATGGAGGGTGGCGACCCATTCAGATCACTCATGTCGCAGGCGCGTGGCTCAGGGACTGCGGCGCTGCAATCTGATATGCTTGAGTTGTAAAGTTAAAGCCTTCATTATCCCGGCACGAGGCGAAAGGTGTCACCTTCACTGGACCTGACACGTGCACACACCCCTAACCATGGGAGGCTACACACACACATGCACTCCTATACGTACACAAACCCTGGGAGATGATGTTGAGAGATGAAGGCTTTGAGGTGAAGACGGACAGAAAGACAGAATTAATTGTGAGCAGCGAAGCCAAGGTCAGCTCAGCATCGGTGTGATGTAGTGGACAAGGTGATGGATCCCGTCGGAGGTAGAGGAGACACATGCACAGACACACAGTCACGGGCCGAATGGCAAATGACTCAGGTGGTGGAGAGAGAGCGATGGTTGAAATGAAGGAGTTGATTAATGAGACTGTGGGCGTTTTTCAATCAGACTTGATGTGACGGCATCTGCCATCGATTCTTCATTCAAACTATTTTCTCCTTTTGGTGCCACCACCTTCAACAGATAAGGAAGTGGACACAAGTAAAAAACTTTTTTTTAGGAATTAGCTATACTGAAAAATTAAAGAAAATATATAATTATATTATTCAAAGGTATTTGTATTTGTTTACTTAATGTACTAAAAAGACTGAATGAAAATCAAAGAGATTTATATTTTGATAGCTTGACATTGGACACTGACATGAAAACATGTCTCAACAGTGACCCCTAAAGTCCATCATGGAAAAAAAATGTTTTGGTCTTAGAAACTTGGTGACCATCGAACATTGGATCAATTAATGCAAACAAAAAGCTTGTTGGTAATCTATTGAAAATTTTGATTTTGTTGTATATTTTCTTTTCAGAAGTTTAATACTTTGATACCAAAGATTAATTGAATATTGATAATTTATGGCACGTATAAATGTCTTGGTTCACAGAACTACATTTGGTGGCTGACAAAACACATGCAAAAATAGTTTTTTATATTGACAATGCTAAAACCAATTTTTTTTTTGAAGATCTGTTGTTCTCAAGCTCAATGGCGACCCCTAAGGGTAAGACCTGAAAACTATAAAATTGTTTGTTTAACAACTACTCAACAATCTTGGCTCTGTGGAAAATCTAAGCTTGTGTTTTTGCTACCAGTTTGATAAAACTAATGAGCTACCAAGTCCCAAAGTAAACTCCTCAGAATCTCTCCTATAAAAGGAAATGTCGGTGGTACGTATAGTAAAATCTGGAAACAATGTTTGTCAAATTAATTCTTGTCTCCTACAATATTAACAACTGCATCTTAACTGGGGGTTAATGGTCCCTGAACATAACGCAGAATCGTTTGAAAGGAGTTTTTTATGTCCAATCAGTCGGTGCCAATGGATTCAATATGCTGGAATTGCATGAAAAATAATGTTCTTAACAAATACAACAACATGTTTTCAGTGGTTCAGCCACAAAATGGCTCTTTGTGAGGCTCCAGTAAGTTGAGCACCAGCTCTTGAGCTGAAGTGGCCTGTTCAACTCCACATTCAGACCGGGACATTGCATAAGAAAAGAAAAGTGTGAGCTGTTGAATAAAAGCTCTCCTCTCTGTACCAACAGCGGTCATCCGTCTTTTGGGGCAGAACAGCTCTTTAATTGTCCACATTCGGATGCTTTAACACTTGTGCTGTTAACAGCCATTAACCATGAGTGTCCTCACACAACTGTGAAGGAGGGACAAAGGCCCCAGCACACACACCAGGGATGGTTGTGTGAGACATACACACATACGCAAACAGGAATTAGCGTCTTCACACACACCCGGTAGATGTGCATCTGTCATGGTACATCTGTCAACAACCCAAAGAAACAATGGTGAAGTAGCTGAAAGTAGGAGTTGATGGTGACGATGTTGTGGGTTAGAACTTTAAACAAGTCCAGTTTTCTTTTCCCGTCAAAATGAAGGTCTCCAGTGTTGATTTGTAAACAAACAGTGGAAATATGAATTAGTCCTCTCTTCTTAGCACTTCCTGGACTGGTGGGAGTGGTGCACTAATTTTCTTTTACCAGATTAAAAGGATAGGGTATTTTGAAGAATCCTTAAACCAGTGTTTCCCAAATCTATTCTGCAGCGCCCCCTTTTGTAGATAGGGCTATTGTTAAGTCCACCCCCATACCTCAACACATTTACAGCTATTGCTTCAAAACTCCACTGAACTGTACTTATATGACAAAATAAAATAGAATTACTTATCAGTAACATTTCCCCACTCTGGCACAAATATAAAAATGTAGTTAATTTATCTTCTCTAACAGCGCCTGTGACCCTATTTTAGAATCACTGGTAAAAACAATAGGTTATTAACATGTAGAACATTTTGGTTAACACATGTTGAGCTATTCATCAGTGAAATTATTTTTTAGTTAACTCTTGACTAACTAGTCATTTTTTGGCTAACTATTAGCATTGGCTTAGAGACGTTTAGACTATATATCACTGGACGTTTTAGTTTCCTCGACTTTGTCTAATCTCTAAGGCAAATTCTAGACTAACTGTATTTATTTTGTTAAAAGATTGCTCGTACAGAAAGAACATTTACAAAAACATGCAGTGTTTTCTCTCCAATCGTTTGCCATCCTTTTATTTAGATCACATGTTCAATTAACACACTTTTATTTAGATCACATGTTCAATTAATTTGCTCTTAATAATAGTTTAAAGTTTAACTGAAGAGCACTGTTAACCCTTGCATTGAGTTGTGTTTACAAAGTCGACCCTTCAGTGGATGAAGGCAAACTTCAGTGGTTCAACAGTTGCTGCTCTTCAGAGAATATATGTATAAACCCATCTATACAGAAACACACACCCCCTCACACCAGTGCTTTGGGCCTGGATCCAGTCAGAACAACAGTGGAGCTGCTCCCCCTGCTGCTACCAGATAGCAACTGCTTCTGGGCTTTCCATCAGTCCCTCAGCTCTGTGTGTGTGTGTGTGTGTGTGTGTGCTCCACTACATGTTAAGTTTATGTGCTTATGCTGTGTTACCTGTGTGTTCCATTATCAGTGCATTTACACAGTAGGTCCTTTCTGGCCGCATCCTGCCACAAGTATGTTAACGTGACTTCACCTTCCATTTTCTCACCCGTGTTGTTCAGAAACAATGGTTCCAGCATCTGTGAGCAATTGTTTGCGGTGTCTGACTGCTGCTCCGTCTGCCTTCTCCTCTCGTCGGCCCATCCTGCTATAAAAGCCTAATGATTTTTAAGTCCGAAGAGGCTGTGTGGCTTAATGAGCACACACACACACACACATCGTGCAGACGTAATACATTCTAAAGCCCCTAACCCTAACCTTAGTTATTACTAATCTAATAATGTAAATCCTCACACTTACTGTAATGTCAACCTTATTCTAATCCAAACTCTCGACTACACTACAGTATGACTCAGTGACCACCTGCAAAATGTCTAAATCTTTTTATTTAAGTATAACTCATGTACAGAACCACACACTCACAATGTTTAATTCAATTAAAAAAAGTCACTAATATAACAGAAAAATGTGTCCTAAAAATGCAACGAAACCTAAATGTTATGATTTAGTTAAACTGGGACAGAGAGAAAAAAAATATAGAATTTGTTTTTAACCAGCCGCTAACTGGTTAGCCGCTAACTATACTTTTTTCTATAAAAGGAAATTTAACAAGGTTTTTGGATGATTTTTGCATCAGAACTAAAACTTAAATAGTATTTAGTTTGACAGTAAAAACACAAATCATTTTCCGACTGTTTTTGTCCAATGAAATAAGTCAAGTTCGAGAACATGGTTGAAAATGTAGCCCTAACATTATGTTGTGATGATGTAAATGAAGGGGAATCTCTTCTTTCTGCTGCTGTTATTCTTGCAGAGATTTTAATCTGCCATGTGGTCACCTGTCATTATCACATGACCAAGTGATCAAAGGCATGTCTTTGGTTTAATTGTTCCCCACTGTTAGGCTTCAGCCAAAAAGGGACTCACTCCATTTCTGCTTCAGCAGGTGGCATGTCGTCTACATTTCTCTGTCCGTGTGTGTCTGTGTGTGTGTGCTTGGAAATGCCTAATTTTAAATTGCAGTCTGTAAATATTAGGACAGAGCTGCGTGGCTCTTGCACGAGGAATCTTTAATGTAACAATGAGCTCTGAGAGTTTTTCGCTTCATTTTAGGTTTACGTCAGCTTTCAAATGAACAGAGCAGGAAATGGAGCTTTATTTAAGGATGTATTTTCCCAGAAGGCAAAGAAGAAGGGAACTAAGAGTGAGCGAGTTCTGTTATTGATGTGAACATCATTAAAGATAAAAGTCTCATTTTCAAGGGTCTTGTATTCAATTGTGCGAACAATGAACAGAGTGAGAAGAAACAATCACCGTTTTCTTGCTTTCACATGAAGCTATCGTGCAGGTTTTTTTTTAGTACATATTCTTAGACTGTAAAATAAAAAATATTGTTGATTTTACTTAAGTACTATGAGGAGTTATTGCCAGGACAGTCATCATCATTTCTGTAATCTTTATTTTTTGCTATACATTTACTATAAGTTGTTGTTTTAGCACAATTAGCCATTACCTATTTTTCAGTAATCTTCTGGATTTTCTGGATGACAATAGGCAATTTTTGGGTGCCTTTAGCCATTTCTTAGTTACATTAAAGTATTTTTTAGGCTTTTTATTTTGCATTTTCCCAAACAATTTAACAAATGTGTGCAGTTGCTTTTCTAACATCTTTTTAGCTTAAAGGTAAAATGTGTATGTTTCATGTTTTCTTTCACTAAGTTCAGGCTAGCTTTAATCTTTTTCTATGCTATTTTATGAGCTTTGTGAGCTCATCATTATTTTTAAAACAACCCGCAGTTCAACCTTTAGTTCTCTATTGACTAACTATTACTTGGCTCTTTAGAAGTTTGACCTTTTATATTTAATGTTTTACACGTTTACAACAAGTTTTCAACTTCAACTTCAACCAAAATGAAATATTATTATTATTATTATTATAAGTTCAAATACACAGTAGTTTGGTTATTTATTTCATTTTCTTCTCCCAAAATGTTGAAGAAGTATGTACACCCCAGGGCCGTTAGTGAGTGTGCTGCGTGAAGGGTGAGTGTGGGTCACGTGTGGGGTGTGGAAGGCATCGCTTTAAGTATGTGTTCATGTCAGGCTGAGTAACAAGGGGCTCCGAGTGGGTCCAGAGAGGAGATTCCAATTGATTGGAATTGAATTAGGNGCCCCCCCATTACTGTCCTGATATGATGAAGGTGTCAGGGTGGTCCACGTGGTTGATCAGAGCCAGCTGATAGGAGTAAACTCAACCCAGCAGGCCTGTTGTTTGTGTTTACTGTCAGTGTGTGTGTGTGTGTGTGTGTCTCATCTTAAGCCCTATGTTTCTTCACATGTTCCAGCACCTTTTGTTTTTCCACAAAAGCACCATTAATCACAGTCAACTTTCACAGGTGGTCTCTGCTCTCTTTCACTTCATCCTCACTCCAAGTGTTATTTTACATTCTTTTGTGTTCTAATGTCATTTACCTGTGCTCTCTTCACTGTCACTGGTAACTGTGAAAGTCTCACGTGTTGAAAGAGCACTAAATTATTTAGGGCCTTTAAACGACTGGAGGCTCCACTCCACTGTTTGCTTTAGCAATCTAATCTCAGCCCTAATCTCTGACAAGTTTTCTTTATCTTTTCTTATTTTCCAGGCTCAAAGAGCAGAGAGGCAGAGGTCTAGTCTTAATTAGGTTAGTTATCTCTGCTCCAAAAGGATAAAGTTCTCTCCCCAGGACTGTTTCAAATTATCCTAATTGGATTTTTAGCAGAAACTCAGCAAATAGTCAGGGTTAAATAAAGAGAGGGACATAAAGGAGGGGCGTTTGTATGGACCGTGTTGGGTGAAGTGAGAATAAAAGATCCTTGTAGGGTCACGTTCAAGGTTCTCCTTTCTACTTTCACTCAACAAACAGCAAAGGACTGCTTCAGGCTTGCTTGGAGGACAGCTGCTCTGGCCAGGGGCACGGGCAGCCTGAGCCGGGGCTGGGCCCCCCAGCTCAGGCTGAACTAACAAGAGAAGGACACAGAGAGAAGGAGGGCTGAGGCCACGTGGTTTTTTCTTCTGCTGTTATGAAGGAGCAAGTTCATAGTGACATGTCAAGATAGCACCAAAAAACTCAATGTCCCCCTTTAGCCCTTTACTTTGGAAAACCAGACAGAAGTGTGCAGTAGGGCAGGTTCTACAGTTCTTTCTGCTGCCAGTGCTGTTATATTTCAGTGTACTTTTTATTAGTTCCTTGGAACACTGATCTTCACTTCATCGGGTACTTTGATAATATTATTTTGTGTACCATACTCGTATAGTAAGAGTAGCACGCCAATGAATTGCACAAAACTAAACACTATTGATTTATCAAAATAGCCTGATGATGATTTCCGTTGTTTTACATGGGATACAGTAGCTGTTATTCTTCAGATTTAGGTGTCGTTGAACGGCTATTGACAATACAGTTGGATCTGATAACTCGCTAACAAATGCTATGAATTTTTACGTTGCTACTGTTAACTATTTCTACTTAATTGTGTGGCGTATGTAATACTTATTAAAAAAAAGTAATTGTGTGGCGTATGTAATACTTATTTTAAAAAAAAAGTTATTTTTTAGTTTGTTGATAAAATACTAATTCTTACTCTTACCACCATCTATTGACATTATATGAAACTTGTCGTTTTTGATCCAATTTAGGGGAAAACATAAGCTAATGCATAATGAGAGATGGTGGTAGGAAAGTACGTTATAAACATAATATTTTTATTTGTTGTATAACATGTAATTTAACATTTATATGTTTATTTAGAATAAATAAGTTATTTTAGCTGTATGTGAATTAAACTTGCTATTTTTTCTACTTAGTAATAAAGAATGACACAAAAAGGTTAGTAATATACTCGTTTTCTCCTCTGATATCCAAATGTTATCAAATTTCGACTTCCCATTATAAAGCCCCACCACGCTGAAGTGTGAAAATATTCCAGGGGGCAGTTTGATCATTTCCAGGGTTGAATAATAAAACTAGCTCCTGTTCAAAGTTTCTCAGGGTGAAATAATTAGAAATAAGTAGAGCAGTGAGACAAGTGCAGTAATCGACAAAACTGGTTAACATTAATCACAGGTGAAATGTATATAATTTACACTGCACTTCCTGCGAGATGAGGTCTGAGTTAAATGTAAGGTGTGAATGAAGTGAATGATTGTAATTTTGATTATGAAACAAGGAGCTGAAAAAGAAGGTACAATAGTCCCGATGGAGTCTGAATCAGAAATAGAATAATATTTTAATTAAAATAATGAATTTACCCGAATGAATGTGGAAGATGAATATACAGCGTACTTCCTCGTCCAGAGTCCACTGCAGTGGGCCGGACTGATGTCCAGATGAGCTAATCGGAAGTATTGATTGCTGTGCTGATGATGCAGAGTGTGGATTTTTAATGAATGCATGCTTGAGTGTGTTAAAAACTTCTGCACCCTGTCTGAGTGGAACTGAGTGGAACTGAGCACGACAGCTGACAACACTGCTCGAACCCCCCCTCCTCTTACCCCCACCAGAAAAACAGTACCTTTTTAACATCAGTCTCCACTGCTAATATCTGCTGTGAATAATCGGACCAAGCTTAGCTTAAACAGCACAAAATGATATTGATATATATTACTATGTCACACTTAGGGGCAAATTGAATGAATCTCATGGGTATTCAATAGTCTTTCTTTATTTTTGTTTACACTCACAGTATTGTTTTTTTTTCACATCTGGATTGCTGGATAGTCATGCAGCTCATTAGTGTGTATTTCTCCTCCCTGTGCTGTCCACCTGTCTCAATAACCCATTTGTCCAGCTGCACATAGAATGAGACCGCTGTCAAACCATTGCTTATTTTCTCTATCGGAGGCCCATCTTGGTCTGGTTGGGATGGCGAGGATTTAACTAGACAGCTCTGTCTTTCATACATACCATCAACGCACCACAGGGGAAATGAACTGTTCTTCCCAGAAAAGATGAAGATGATGATGTGAAGAAACAGAGGATACATTGGAGGTGGTGATGATTAAGACATAATACGGAGGGTTCCTTTAACTCTAGGGTTGATACCTGTGGACTCATTGATACAGTGCTCCAGATCCACTCCTTGGTGAAATATATATATACA
>NC_024322.1:7647237-7647816 GCF_000523025.1 Cynoglossus semilaevis | reverse complement strand
ATATATATATGTATATGTATATATAAAAATATATTTATTTTTTCCAAAAACCCTTTCCATTCTGGGCTAAAAACATGTTCATGAAACGAAACAACTAATATTGTCTTATATGAAAAGAAGGGAACATATGAAAGCTGGTGTTTTATTAGGGATGAAAGGTTATTTATAAAAATCTCTGTGTACCAGGGGAGTTTCCCCCAGCAATCTAGGCCTATTGCAATATAACATAGGAAAAGCTCAAAAAAAGCTTATGCATTTTTAATTAAGGACAGTTTTTAGTCTTGCTTTAAATGTGGAGATGGTTTGTGTTTTCTATCCTATTGTCAGGATATGACAATGAAGCAGCTAATGATTACCAGTAACTAAATCGACTAGCTTTGTCTTTTGTTTACAGCTTCGGTCTGAGAGTCTGCATTCAGACCCGGTTTTTGGTGCCTACATGGAATGCAATTTAGAGGTCATGTGATTTAGGATTGCAGCATACTTGCACTCAGGAATGAATAATAAGACTTGGCTGAAAGGCTTGCTGTGAACAAAGACTGTTTTCACTTAAAGACGCTGTGTTTAACAAAATGAGAA
>NC_024322.1:7585641-7647196 GCF_000523025.1 Cynoglossus semilaevis | reverse complement strand
TCTCTGCACCTATTGATTCCAAAGGCTGCAGAGCAATGAAACAGCACTGCAGGATAAAGTTCCCCAAGATTTGGCTTCATTTAAAAAAAAAACAGAGCTCTGTTTGTTTCAAATCACTCATCAGTGCAGTCCAACTTTGAAGAGAAAAACCTCTCTATGTAGAAGACTCGAGTCTAGAATCCTACTACGATGTTTTTGCTGTGGTGTCCTGGTTCAGCATCTTCAGTGTCTTCACATTCTCTCCGCTTCTTCCTCTGGTTCTTAAGTCAGTTTAATTTTTATTATTATGCAAACAGTTAGAGTCACCAGATCCCCACGCATTTTGCAAGCAGAGTTGGAATTTGACTCAGTTTTCCTAACCACACACTGTTCTGATTCTTTCTCCTACGGACACATCCATGATGAGATCACACGCCGGGCCATGGGCCGCTGTTTATTATGTACGAGTGACTTTACCCACTTGATGACTGGGATTCTGTTGGGGGAAACCACAGAAACCTGGGAGTGACTGTGTGCTCGTCTGATGTTGACAGAGTGGTGGCAGGGGCAGGTAGGGCCACTGTGCTCCACACTGCATGGCAGAGGCCTGCTTCAGACCGCGTTCCTGAGCTCTGTGGGCTCCTGGGCCGGTGTGCTGGTTCTCAGTCTGGCTCTGCTTCAGACAAGCTTCCTGTGGAGGTCAGCTGTGCCGACGGTGAAACAGAGCAGAGAGAGGAGAGATGTGTTGAACGGCAACCTGTCCTCACTGCTGAGCAGGGATTTGTCGCTTCAATATGGGAATAAATAATGTGGCAGCCAACAATTTAAACCCATCCCTCACCCCCCCCCCCTTTTCTCACTTTCTTTGTGTCTGTAGTGGCGGAAATGTAGCAGGTGAAGTGAACAGTTACTACAGTAATGATGTTATATTGAGTACTTTTGTCTTACTTTCAAACTACATAGCTAATGCCAGAAGTCAAGATGATAATTGAACAGAGAGAAGGAACTTGTGAACTGTTAACTCTCCTTCTCCATCCATCTCTCTTTTCTTATCCAAACCTTGTATTTTCATTATACAGAGAAAAGATGAGTTTGGAGACAAAGAGACTTACGGCTGCAGTCTAATGAAATGCCTGTCTCCATAGAGTGGAGGGCTGCAGCCCTGGTTTGAGCCGGTCTTTCCTCCCCTGCTGGGTGTATTGATAAGCAGCACTGAACCCTGCGGTCAGTGTTTAATTGCATTATTTGGAGTCCTCTAGTCACTCTCCTCCTCTCTCCTTGATGGAAGCGGAGAACAAGTGTTTACTGATACAAAGAGGCTCGGATCAAAAAGATACGGCGAGCCTGTGAGTGTGGCGCGGCGCTCAGGGAACTCTAAATATGATTTTTATGGATAAGTGAAATTGTCAAACCTATTGCGCGGGCTAATCCTGTAGCTACAGCAGTCATGTTGTTAGAATGGCGAGAAGGCTAATGCTCAGACCACGATGGGGCCTCAGCTTCTGTCTGGTCTCCCTTTACTAGCGTCTGAGAATTTGTGGAAAAAACCTGACATCACTGTTTGACAGGTCTTTTTATCTTGTCGTGGCTTATCCTGCTCACTGCTGTAGCCACGCACACACATACACAGTCCTACAGAGGTGACGTCCAGCAGGGTGGATTAAAACAGTGTGCACGCTAGGCCAAACCTCAGTGGGCCCCCAGCGTCCGTTCTCCAGCTCTGATTGGGGCCTTGTCGCTACTCCAGTAGTTGATACATGTCAGTTTTGTCAGAAAACTGATTCTGAAATACTGCAGCTGAAATTTAATTCACAGCCTATAAAGAATAATGTATCTTAAATAATCCCCTCCACCTTCAACCTCCACCCTGAGAGAGTCTTGTCTGTGTCCCATTGAGTGGGTGATGGTGCGAGACTGTTCAACACATAAAAAGCCAGGACTGAACAAGCTGCTATGCTTGAGCAGTGTTGTAAACCCCTTTCCGTCACCTCTGTACCTTTTCCTCTCAAATTGATGTTGTTTTGTGGTGACATCTCAAAGTCGCTTTGTCCACACATCACACCCCAGTCTCCCTCCCTCAAAGGCATGCACAAGTAGAGGTCAGGGGGGAGAGACTATTCATCCAAACCTAGCCAGCCGCATCTTCTTTCACCTGGTGTCCAATCACGAATGGTCCCTTGATTCAGACAGCCGTGGAGCAAGGAGCGACCCCGTGTATGTCTCACACGCAGCAATCCACCTTTTCAGAGATGCCTTCAGTTTTTGCAGCAGTCGCCAACGCTGCACCTGCTCAAATTGTCAGACGTTTGCGTTTGTGTGACGACGTGGAAGAGCGCCTCATTATGGCAGTCATTGTGCGAGCGCCTCTGTTTGGGGGAGCTGGTCTGGAAAGATGACTCACTGTGGCACAGAATAGATTGGCCATCAAGTTCACTCTGCAGCGTCCAACAGATTCAACAGTGTGCAGAGCTCATGCGTGTGCATGTACACACCGGAGCGATGCACATCTGCCCTTCTTTGGAAAAAGATAATGACATCATAATTAGCACAAGCTGCATGTCATTGCACGTGTGCACACTTGCTCGCAAGTAGCGACAGACACAGTGTGTGTGGCAGGTTTTAATGAGACAGGGCGCAGTGTGACTGACTTTAAAATGCTTAAAACAAGGTTTCTCTATAGATTCCTCTACATGTCGTCCATATGGTGACAATATTTTGCCAATTTTGTTGTTTATTTCTGCTATAATAAGTTGTATTCCCACTTACAGTAACTTCAAGTACATTCCTTGAAGGCAAAGACAGTTTGTAGGACAAAGGCTAACATAGCTAGCATAGCTTTCATAGCTAACGTGGGCACCTTTATCAAATATGTCAATCACTAATGCTGCAGAAGTACTTTTCAGTATTAAAATCCAATTATTGTTATTAAAATAATCTGTCACTTGCAGGACAAAAAACAGGAGAAAATATATATTTAACTGCAAGTATGACGATGATTGGTAAACACTATTGGTGAACAATTCCAAACTGATCTTGAGCCAAGGGCAGGTGTGTTGAGGTGGTACTTTTGCTAAAATATAGATTTTGACTTTTGAAAAAAAATAATGGAACTACAGTGTAACTGTGTGTGTGTGTGTGTGTGTGTGTGAGGTAGGGAGAGAGAGAGAAAGAGAGAGAGGACAACAGCATAAAGCCTTGTGGGGTCAGTGAGGAGTTCAGTGTGTTAGAGGTCTCGGAGCCACAGCTCTTTGATTCCACTCCCCAGCGGCTCAGAGAATTTCCTTTCCCGTTTCCCAGTGCTGAGCCCACGCTGGGCAAGTAGAGCCGCGCCAGGAAAATTTATGTTGATGTCAGCAATGAAAACACTACCACCCCTTCAACACATCTCACAATATTTGTCAAACAGCGGTCTGTCCATTCTTTCTCTCTCCCTCTGTCATTCTCTTCTTTCGCTCTGAATATTCCCATTCTTACAGATGTGCCTTTTGGAAATCTCAAATCTGTGCTGCAGGGGTTTCACACTTAGCATGGTTTGTTGTCTCTGCACCGTCTTTGGTAACGCAGATCGCTATTGGTCTCCTCAGAGGCTGGGATAGTTTTTTTGGAGGTGTAATCTGCACATGTGGCTCCCTAAGGCACTGGATGTGAAATGTAAAAACCACAAAAATCAAATGACAAAAGTTTATACAGCTAGCCCTACTTCCACCACCTGCTAGTGGGTCACCATCCAAGTATGCTTCGAATGGTGAATAAATAGTGTTTTCTGTGCATATTTCTGCAATACATTTTGTTCGTGGGCTACATGGTGGTAAAGTGGTTAGGGTATGGCTTTACAGTAAGAATGCTACCTGTCAACTGTTGCTCTGTGTACATCGTTTTTTTCTTCTGGCGTCAGGCTTTATCTCCTAAGTACAACCGTGCCTTTGTAACCACATTTCTTTTCTCTAATCAGCCTGACTCGTTTGTTCTAAGAAGGCATTAAATACAGAAAATAAAATCAGATTAGATTAGATAGAGCTTTATTAATCCCTCAGGAGCTCCCTTCAGGAAATTAAAGAATCGTGCCACTGCTGAGATTTAAGGAGCAAAGTGTGAGACAGGAAAGAAAAAATACAACATGTTGCTTATATTAGAACTAGGTGATGTTGGTATTGAGCCAATTAGGATTGTCATGTGAGGAAGCACCATTTTGGCACTTCAGTCTGCAGAGACAGGTTTAAATAATGTCTGTTGCTGAAGAAAAAGGAGCAAAATATTTTACCTAATGTGAACTGACAACTAAAGTCAAACATAAACAGTGGCAGGTTCAGGGCCTTCAGTCTGCTGGTCGTCCAGCTTTGTGGAAAGGGCAGATATTTCAAGCTCTTGTTGGTTCTAACTCTATCACTGAGAGAATGAAACCAGGACTGTTTTTAAAGAATCCATGTTGGTTAAAAATGCACAAAAATCCAATCCGGCCGAGATCCCTGCCTCCCTTCACTAATTTTACTCTGATCTGCATAAACACACGCACAACAACTCTTGGAATCATTTACATTAAGCTAGATTTGGACCTGGGCCATCCCTTCAGGCCCTCGTCCATCCCTCTGACCGCACCTCCACCCAGAACCAATCTGTTTACACAAGGGTCCAGGCAAAATAGCTATGTTTTTATTGCAGCTAAATCACCAATAGTCCAATAACCAATAACCAATATGATTATTAATCCGACTGTTAGTATTTGGCTGTTCTGTGGTCCACATGTTAGCAGTGGGCCAGTTAGCCAGCATCAGTGTATACAGTGACTCCGTTGTTGGTAAATAACAGTTTATAAAGCAGTGTCAGCTGATGATGTTAAGTTTTTATTCTTCACCAAAATGTTAGAATTTTGATTGAGTCCGGTAATTTATTTGGATGCTAATAGCGTTTCAAAGTCAATCACTCACTGGGCTGAATATTAAAACTCAGTCGACGGTGGGGCCCAAACAGGATTAACAGTTATTCAAGTCAAGTGGTGAGAATGGTCTCACCAGGAAAAATGAATCTAAAATAAGCGTTTAACCAATCTGTAAACATTGGTATGGACTGTACTGTTAAACTCTGGTGCACCACATTAACTGAGGGGGCGGGCCGGATTCAGCCCATGGGCCTTGGGTTATTGTACTGCAGTGGGAACTAAAATGTTTTTGTAGTGTCATGTGATTAGTGTCTGTGATTAGTGTCTGTGATTAGTGTCATGTCGTTACTCTGACTGATCTTGTGTTGGTCTTTGGAGGTATCATGCATTTCAACACTCTCTATGACTATGAAGCGCGATATATTCTTACATCTGTGATTCAATGCTTATATATAAAAAAAAAATCTCTTCTGTACAAAATAATTTTAAAACCCTGAGTTACAAATGCCATTTTCAAAATGTTACCTTGACAGCAGACATGGCAAGTGGGCATTCTAGTCACGTTTTCTCCTTTACCTCCTGCATGGCATCTATCCATCATCTCATTGGTTGACATGCCTGGCTCCTGCCATCATCACCATGGCAATGTGAGTGTCCTCCCGGTAGCCATCACCATGGCAATGGGAGTGTCCCCCAGCAACCATCAGCATGGGCCGAATGTAAGCCTCTTAACCAGAATCACCATGGCAATACTAGGCTGCCGAAACACTGGGCCACAGTATGTCTGCGAATATATGTGTGTGTGTGTGTGTGTGTGTGTGTGTGTGGTAAAAAGAGGGAAAATATTTATAGAGCAAGATGAAGTGTATCATCAGGCATTGGTTATGGATCACACACTCTTCCCCAGTTATTGTTTTTTCTTCCATATAGTTTTTTTAACCACATTTCACTGCGTCTGACTAGTGGGTGGGTGTCATGATGTGGCCTTGTCCTAAGTGGAGCCCAGCAGGAGCTTTTATTCTGAGCCAGAGTCCATCCCATCCTGCTGCTGAGTGCCCCTCTCCTCCCCCCTGGGATCTCACCGGTCCTGTCTGCTGTGGACATCGTCTAGTGTCAGTGTCCTGACACGCTGTAGCCGAGGCTGACGAAACGACAGGGGGTTAAATTTGAGGGAGAGGGTCCTGATGGAGAGAGTGAGCAATTTTTACTCTGTCGGGGCCATGATACCGGTGCACACACGTACACACAATTATGTGGACATTGCACTATTACACTACTGTAAAGACATGGACACACACACATACGCTCACACACACAGGCTTAATTTAGCATATTCATGAATGTACGTACAGGGTGTTCCGTTTCGCAAGGCTGACTTTTATTGTTTCCCTGGTGTGTTCAGCATGTGTGTTTGTCTGTGTGTGTGTGAGCAGTACGGCACATGGGCATGTTTATATAAGAGTTTGTGTGCGTGAAAGCGTGTGTCTTAGCGTGTGTGTGTGAATTTAGCTAAAGAGCCTAGCGGGTCTCAGGAAGCGTAGCTTTAAGGTATGATATGTTAATAAAATGTGTCAAGATGTCTGGAACCCTTTCTCTCTCTTTATAAACAAACTTACAGCCTGAGCGCTGCTAATTAGCAAGCCCATCTGTTCAGTTCAGCAAAGTTGTTGAGATTTTACCATGGAAACTGTAAAAAAGATAAGCTGGCTTCTATGCAGCAGCTGACAAGTGAGAGAAATACCAAATTCAATTCCCCGGCTAGCTTTCAAGTTTTTTTGGTTGACTTTTTTTCAATTACATGTCTATTAGTAGATTTATTTATTGTATTATTTGCAAATGAGGATATTTTTCATTCACTTAAATGCGTGCCCTGGCACATGCACACACCAGCAATGTTGGCTGAGGTGCAGCACATGAAGATGCTGGATAACGTTTCCCCCTGAACAGCATCGTCCAAATCTGTGGCAATTTGCTGAAAGAACATTAATTGCTGTGGCCGGGGCCCAGCTTCTGCTTGATAAGCACTCTGCAGCTAAGTCTGTAATGTGTGTGTGTTTTGCCTTCGACTGTGTGCTTGCTTATGTCTGTGCAGGTCACTCTCTATGTGTAAGTGTGTGTTGGCGTCGAGTGTAGAGTTGAGAAGAAGCGGCAGGTTGGGGTGGGGTAGGTTGGTCTGGGGTGGCACAGGGGGTCCATCTGCTCTCTTCTGCTCCTCTGCACTGATATAAGATTACGTTAATCTGGGTACTTGTCAAGACAGGTTAGTTGAAGCAGACAACTGGGTGGGACTCATGCTAAACAGGTTGGCCAGGAAAAAGGTGTTTTTTGTTTTTTTTTGCCCTTGGACTCTGGTGTAGATCTTGGCTCAAAGCAGTGAACAGTGAGCAGATCTCATAGCTGCGGTCGGTTTTCTTCGACTGTAGATTTGGAGGCTGCAGGAATAACCAGAAACTGATCCTAAACAGTATCTTCAGGTGATAAAATGCGGTCAAGTTATTAGATTTTTTTTTTTTTAGGGTTAACAGCCATGATGAAATAAAATCAATCAGTACAAGGCCCCTGTCAGGAACCATGTTATAATTTACTGCGTGAATATTCATGGGAACGAGAATGAATTCTTGACTAAAATACTTCTGTTTTTTGATGGCGCTGGAGTGAAAACTCGTCTTAGAATGAACAGTCGTATGAATTTAAAACGTATCCTGGACCATAGTTGTGTTTTACAGTAGTCACTTAATTAAGGAGGGGGCTTGACCCCCGCCCGTCTGTAGCGCTGGTTATATATATATTTTAAAGTTCATTTCCTGGTCAGTTCCTGTGTGAGCGTGTGTTTGTATTTCAACCATTCCAGGGTCACTGCCTCCACTCTGTCCCCCTGCCCTCCCCCCACACCACCACCCTCGTGTTTTACCCCCTCTTCAAACATTTTTATTCCATTAAATGGCCCTCCTAAATCCCCATCCTGCATCCTGTTCTCCTCTGATGTTGTTTTCTCTGTAAGCACTTTAAGGCTGTAATGATTTTGTAACTTGTTATGCTAATTAGAGTGGCACTCTCAGGCCGTTGAGCGCCGAGAAGGATTTATTGCCCGTTTGCTTGGAGGGGAAAGAAAAGAAAGAGAAGTTAGAGTAATTAATCCCGTTAACCAAGGATAATTGGGCAAAAAATAGCCCTGCCACTGGCCCTGACGGGGAGGAGCTGCAGTTATCCCTGCTTCCTGTGTTTTATTTCAAACTTAATGTTTCCTCTTGTTTAAACTTCCTCTCAGGAATCCTGCTAATCCTCCTGCCCTGGTCCTATTGGTAGATGGAGGCAGCATTGGGGCAAGAAAGAGGAGGTGTTTGAATTCAAGCAAACATCAGGACGTGGAGTGTTCCCATAGAAATTCATGTTCATGTTGAGAAAAATTCAGAAGTATTTTTCAATGTAATGACTTTTCAACAGTTTCTCTTTATTCTCAAACATCCACTACCTTAGAACCACACTGTGCAATTAAGACTTCCTGTTTTATGGCCCTGTTAACTGTGATGCAGGTTAGTCTCCCACCTCACTGTTTTGCATTCACAATGGTATTTCTTTTATAGGAACAAACATTTTTTCCCCCTTTTACAGTGGAATTCCCATGCACGTAGGCTTTTATGATCAGCCGCAGTAACAGCCAGTGCTAACTGGTTCCATACCCACCATTCTCCCCCTCAGGAGAAACTGGTCCTGATTTCATCCACTTTCAAGGAATTTACTGGCTTAAACAAGACCTCCTTGAAGGTGTGTGTTATGTTAGAATTGAACAAAGCAAAGTCCCGAAGAATTTCACAGAGGAGAAAGAATAACAGAAGTTATGTTATTTTTTATACTTGACTTTCACACATTTCGTCACTGGTTATGGTTTTATCAACTGGTTCAGAAAGTATCAGAAAGCCTATCTCACCTCTGCACAGATTAGGGCTTGAAGGAACCATGATGTAGACTAGTCGTCCAAAAACTTACAAACAACGTTTGGAATGTTGTAGAGATCCAGATTTGGATTAGGTTCAGGTTCAGGATTACT
The DNA here is from genome assembly GCF_000523025.1 of Cynoglossus semilaevis. Lineage (NCBI taxonomy): Eukaryota > Metazoa > Chordata > Actinopteri > Pleuronectiformes > Cynoglossidae > Cynoglossus > Cynoglossus semilaevis. The sequence goes on along the minus strand of NC_024322.1, from coordinate 7,638,293 downwards.
CTTTTCTTACCATAGGAAACTAGACGAACGATTTGTCAGAAAACACTTTTAACGCAACTAAAGTCAATGTAATAAATTGCCCTTTAGGAGATGCCAAGAGCAGTGGGAGAAAAAAACAAACACTAGAAATATTCACCAAAAATGATATCATACATGAACATTGAGAACTTACTGACTTCAGAGATATCCAACTGATGTAGTGACTCATATCAGGTCTAACGCATGTTTCTGTGATTAGAAAATAAACCTAAAGAAAAGCCGACACTATGCAAAACATGAATCAAAACAACAGCGAATCTTTTAAGGGATAAGGGATTAAGGGATTTTAAGGGATATTTTCCATAAATGGTTGCAAAAACACATACGGTTGAGTTCCGTAAACAGACAAGAATGTAAGTCTCTCCTGTGAGGTACATGCTGTGTTTTTAGGATCTTCTGTTTAGATGAAAATCCCTAATTAAAAACACTTAAGGGACCCGAAAGTGTGTGTCCAGCCCACCCGTGTCTACCTGACAACTGACAGCCCAATCTGATTAAAGGCTGACTCAGGGAGGGGCCCTCTGCTGGCCATCCACGGAAGGCCAAAAGTGATCGCCATGGTGACAGGTAATTACAGCTGTCATCATGCCTCCTCCATCCTGCTGGCAGCGGCTTGATTGCATTCGGCAACAATGATGGACAAGCTTAGCATGCTCTGTACCATCCGCCCATCATGCCCCTGTGTTTGTACCGCTCATGCAACTGTCACATGGACTTTACATAGAATCTGGTTTCTGTGAGTTTCCCTCCCACCCTGTAATTTCTACCCACCTTCATTATCTTCTACCCCTCTCCTTCTCACATGTGGACAGTTACGGAGTCCAAGTGTTATTACATAAAACTCCCGCTGTAGCATTAATTGAAGGGAGATACAGTGGGACGGAAAAACGACAGGGGGTAGAGCGTGTCCATTATCACCCCCGCTTTCAACAGGTCTCACGTTTTGGAAACTGTAAATTGCAAAAAAGAAACTTGCAAGGGCAAAATAATATTTGACATTATTTGATCTGCAACCATATGGTGTAAAAACAGGGAGTGGGTAAACAAGGAAGAAATGATAAATAAGTAAAGAAAAAAAAAACACCCTGAAGCTGGGGAAGTGGCCGCACAAAGCAAAACATCAAATCATTATATTTAAAATGTAATTAATGAGGCGTACTGCTTGCAAAAGCGTATGTCAAGTGTCCTCCTAGGTAACATCTCTTCCTGGTAGCCTCTCCTCTGCCCTGTCCTGTCCTTGCCTCCTTTCCTATGGCTGACAGTGACAGTAGCCACACTGCGGATGCTAAACAGCCCGTGGTGAAGTCTAGGAGGCAGAGCTACAAGTTCACATTGAGAAAAACACAGCCTTCCTGCTAGCACTGTGACATTTGATTTAAGTTGGCCATATTAATGAAGTCAAGTGTAAGTGGACAGAGGCCGACTTTGGCTTACACTCCCGCTCTTAATTACCTAGGTTTGCCTCAGCATGCATGTCCTTAATCTGACCTAATGGGGCTAATAAGTGGACTGGAAAACAATCACAAACAGCAATTAGCAAGAACAGCACAGAAATGGTGAAGAGACAAGTGAGAATTGGCAAAAAAAAGGAAAGATGTTTACTGTCTAGTCGTGTGAAAAAATAAACATTCAAGAAGGAAAGAAATGAAAAGAAATGAGTAAAAAAAAGAAGGCTAGTAAAAACAAAGGCTAGTTCATTCTACTTTATTCCATAACTGACAAATTTCTTTTCTCTCCCGAGGCTGGAGAACAAAAATGTTTACATTTTTTCCTGCTGCTTTGGGAGTCTGAGAGTTCTTGCAGCTTATTCTTGACATGTATGAACAGAACCTCGGTTCTTGGGGCGTTCAGTAGCTGATTGTGTGATTGATTTTTTGTGGTTAATTCGGACAGCCGAAATTTTATGATTTTATGACTAATTATGAATTTTTTCGATAAGTATAAAATCTCTATAACAGAGGGAACTTTGATTTGGTTCATGCTGACTTAATAAAAGAAATGTGTCAGACTTAAGTAAGTAAAGAAGTATAGAAGTATGAGATAGTAAGAATGAAAAGCATGAAAGGATGGATTTTTCTGTGGGAAAGTGTTAAACTGACACTTATTAACAAGTCATAATCACACGAGGTGCAACGCATCTTGTCCTGGGACAGTCAGCCAAGCCCTGGACTGGAGTTAGTTTTTCTTATTATTATCAATATTATTACAGCTCACAGGACGTGTCTTTGTGGACATGTATGGCGTCTCTTTGATCCCATGTAAAAGCAAATATAATCATTGTCTTAACGAGCAGTGTTTATGGTGATGTGTCTATGTATAAATATATATGTATACACACATGCACACCATGTTGATGATACAGTATGTCGTTAGCATAGCTACCTTCCAAACAGTTGACCTGGGTTGGATTCACGGCCAACGCACAGAACTCTGTTGTCATAGTGTAGCTGTTATCACATCCTACACATCTGCCTGACGCAGAAGGTCAATGATTTGAGCTGAAGAAGAACCACCCAATGGCGCCTCCTGTGGCAATCCGTGTGGGTTGCAAAGGCTCAGAAATTTACCCGTTTTGGGAAGAATAAGTGACTTTTCTGAGAAAAACAACCCAAACGTATAACTCAAAACTTTGCTTCATAGAGTTGGTGAATTTAAAGAGTTGCTGTCAAAACTTGTCCTCAACAATATTTATCATTCTACCGTCCCCATCACAATGCTTTTGACCATTGTGTCAGTCAGCCTGTCAGCTGTAGACTTACTTACTGTTCTGCGCTCTGGGCGACTGACCTGAAGTGGAAACCTCCCACAGTGTTTGTAAATAAGATAAGTCCTTTATTCGTCCCACAGTGGGAAAATTCACAGAAGTACTGAGGTGAACAGTCAGCAGCCGGATTCAGGGTAGTCTAGATGGAGGAGAATACAGTGTAGCAGAGGATGGTTCCAGTCCCGTGACCTCTAGGTTATTGGCCACTCTGCTGTTGTTGGGTTCACTTCTGACTGTGTATTGATCCACAAAAAGTGACAGTGGAACTTGATATTTTGTTGTAGTTGTTGAATTACAACTTAATTAATTAATTGATTGTACATCATTGTCATAAAGGTCTATAATGTGCTTAAAGTTCCACAATTGCCAGTGCAGCCTGATAATGTCAGAGTGATAATTAGTGCAGAGAGGCTTAGACCATGTGACCCACAGGGAAACAGCCCCCGGTGTGGAGATGTGGCACACAGCTGGATCATCCCTAATTAACTAATTGAATATCAATTTTTCCAGTTAGTTGAAAATTAGCCGGAAATTAAAGCATGGTCGTCCAGAATGGACCGTATTAGGATCGTTTGTGTTTAATTGGTATTTTCCTGAAAAGATAATTCTCTGATTTTTTTAGAGCTAATTCTATTATATTCTGCATAATTAATGTTGTTTTAATCACTTGATGCATGTTATCGCTCGCTCCTCGTGTATTTCACTGCATTTCATCATTTCTACATATGTCTTTTGAACATCTGTTCGTCCCGGCTGACGAGTCCTCCTCCTCCTCAGCGCCTCCTTTGGTTCCTTATATTTTTTGTTTTTTATGTAGCTTAACGACATGAGAGGTTGTTTGTTCTGCAGATTTTCCACTTATCTTACTGGTTCTGTGGTCTAGCTGTGCTCCCAGGCTGCATGTGACTGTAAGTGTGTCAGTGTTATGTTGAGGTAACAGTTGTTGTGGTGCTGGAACCCTGATTAGTTATACTTCAACATCTAAACAGTACTCTCACCTCACAATGGTTTTGGAGTATTTATTTTTTTTGTCCTGATCCTGAATTCAACATCAAACATCAGTAACCACCAGTTGAACCCACACACTTTTATACTGTGTTTGTTTTGCCGGTTCAGATTCTCTCCATGCAGTCGGGGAGATTTGGGGGGAGAATTAATCCCTCTGGATCCATTGTGGGCATTTCATGTCAACGCCACTGTGCTCCGCAGCTGCCGCTCTGTGTGTATCTGCGTGTGTGTGTGAGTAACGATAAATTCAGGGCCGTGTGTTTATTACGGTGGGCTACACTGGTGCCCAGGTGATGAGTAAAGAGTGGCACAAAAGAAAATGAGGAACAATTACACATAAAGATTAGGTGGTCTGCATTTTACTTTAACATGAGCCTTTTTTGCCTGTAAAAGGCACAAAGGTATAAAGACTTATTAGAATTTCCAAAAGTATTTAAGTTAAAAGCAAGAGGCTGTACCAACATAATTACAGGTTAGACCAAAAGCAGAAAAACAGAGACACAAAGTTTAAAAATAAGATATGAAATTATAACGGTGGTCCAAGTCAGAGTTACAAATTTGCAGAATTTCATTAAAAAACACTCTCCACACAGTGGCAAAAAAAGTGAATTTTCTTCTCACTGTTGGCTCTAATTTTTTTTTTTTTGCCCAGGAGCCTGTGGCCTCATAAAACCCTGCAACAATTGGTTGTCAGATTTGAACATACCTGAACTTAATGGTAGAATTGACTGAACGCAGTGGTTGTATAGGTGTAATTAGCTCTAGTTTAGATTTATTGATTCACACTGCTGTGAATCTATAGCGCTGTAATGAAAATATGTGTAAACCCACTATGTGTCTGTGTTTTCCTTCCATTCAACCACGCAGTCACACAATGTCAATAACAATACATATGAATTCACCTCAGACACTTAAGGAAGATTTTGCTCCAGCTGTCAAAGTACCTCACATGGAGCTAATGTAGTTGAAGATGACTGTTTCTCCAGTCTTACTGTAGACAGGAAAAGGCTGTCAGATTATATTATATTATTGTTGTTCTTAGAACCCTTTGGAGTTTTTCTGTATTTTTTCTAGCATTTTTGCAGCAATACCTAAAATTTAACTAATAAAAGTAAAAATAAAAAAGATTACATGTTGCTATTGTTCCACCAAAAGTTAGCAATTCAGTAGAGGTAGCTGCAGTTAACAAAAAAGGCCAAACATAGGGCTTAAAAAGTTATGAAAAATAAATTTTTCAGTAGACAACTATAAGCTTTCAAACTGTGAAATGATCAACATACATATAGCAAAGGTTAGCATAAAAAAGCAACAATAATAAAGGTTAATCTAATGCGTTAGTTTAGCTAGTAGTATGTCAGTGATTGACAGTAAGGCACGTTTACATGCTAGCTCACTACAGCTTAAATAAATGTGTGTTTGCTCTCCACAAAAGCAACTAAAGTCAAAACCAGAATTCAAACGCTAACATTCTGTAGCATTATTTTGGTTTTTGCTATGTTTCTGAGGCTTTTCATATCCTCCTCACTAATAGTTCACCAATTCCCCTTCCTTTTAATATTTTTCTCTTTCCTCAGCGGCCAAAGTAGCACAAAATGTACCACCGGACACCTCCTCTCCCCCGCCCCCACCCACTCTCCCAATCCCTCCCTTGATTCTGTTTCTCTGAAATAAGCAGTATTCTCTGGCCGTGTTTGATCCTTTGACTATGCAGGGGCTTCATGTCTGGCCAGTGTTTTTGGATCAGCAGGTAGTCGAAGGCAAGCTGTTAAAGGGGTCATCATTCTTCTCTCTCTCTCCCTGCTCCTCTCTGCTCCTCACACACAGATGGGGACCTGCTGCACTCTGCCAAAGGTCACGGCTAAATTACATATTTTATGAATTCTTGCTTTAGTTCAGGCCTCCGAGCAAGCGACGTGGAATAATGAAATGCTGCAAGAGAAAAAACAATTATCTGACATCGTCATTAATCACACTGATGATACCGTTCCAGAGCTACAGCTGAGGTAGTCAATGCATTTGGACATTCTTGGAATGTTTTCACCTTGTATTTCTTTCTACACACACACAAAAAAAAACGTATTTACAATTTATGATTGATTGATTTTAGGTCTTTCCATTGCCCTGTGTGACAGAAACTTCAGAAAATCTTGAAGGTTGACCGAAAATTTAGATTAGACAAAATTACTAAATATATATATTTAGGAAATAAAGACAGGTTAGGCTATAGGAGGTCAGATATTACTACAAAGTAGGTTAAAGTTAGTAAAAGATGACTAACAGAAAGACTACAACAAAACTTATATTTTCTCCATATTTCAAGGTTTCATCCCCATTAATTAATCTGGAGAAGAAACAAAATCCAATCATCAGAATTTTGTTCTATTCTGTGAATTCAGTCGGCCCGGTGTGAGTTGAAAGACCCATTAAAAATGTGTGATGTTTCGGAGAGTAGACATTTTGGCTGGGGTCCAGCCCATTGTTCACCAGTGTGGACTGGGCTGTTGTGGCTGCTTTACCTTGATGTAGAGAAGAAAGATGATACGCCGTTAAAGACCAAACCACACCGTCCAACCACGTCTAATGCAATAACACAAACGAGCCTTTCTGGTCTCTGCTCAACTGCTTTGTTGTAATGGCGTGTCTTTTAATGCATTATGAATTGGGAATTTGGAAAAAATAAAATAAAAACAAAATATTTGGGCAAGCTAGCTTCATATGTTAACCCAGAAAAAAATATATGTTTAGCTAAAAACATATTTTAAAAGGAATTCTTAATAATTATATATTCAAATTTCTCAAAAGCAAGAAATGTATTACTTAACATGATGATTTAGCTAAAGGCTAAACAGGTATCGCTAAAGTAGGCTATAATATTAGCATTCAGGATAAATACTGCTGAAATATCTTCCAAAAACTAGGCAGACCTTGATCTCTGTGGTTATTTACATATAATGAAACATTAACTCAATAACTCCATAAAAACAACATCTTTGTTTATTTTATTTAGATAAATCAGTTGCTATCAAACACACACACACTCATACACACACACACACACAGCTCTACATTTTTAAAATCCCAAAACAGACCCATTCCCCCCTAACCATATTTGGGTTCTTCTAAATCTACTTGTACTGAAAATCCTTAACAGTGCCATAAGTGGCCCAGATTAGTGTATGAAAACAGGTATGAACACACACACACACACACATTCATTCCCACTTCACAGAGGCTGTATGAGACCCAGGATGCGGAGCCTGAGGGCTGTTGTGTCTCTGATGTTTATATTGTTTACTCTGTTGTCCCAGTTCATGTTGGAGATTGTTGTGCGCTAAGGCCTTACTGCAGCCCTGTGTTATTAACTCTGACTGCTGCGGACAGCAGGTTACTGTCCAGGTGAGCTGAAAAAGCCCAGCAAGGAGAGAAAAGGGCAGGGAGAAAGGGGAAGCAGGTTACTGTCCAGGTGAGCTGAAACAGCCCAGCAAGAGAAAAGGGCAGGGAGAAAGGGGAGAGGAAATGGGAGGCAGAGATCGAAGTAGACAGACAGAGATCATTGACGGCATCTTTTGCTCCTGTATTTGTTCACATTCTGTTTCTCTCTCCTCTCGGCTACGCCTTTGATCCCGTTTCCTCAAACCTCTGCCCCCTTGGGGTCACCAGCTGTCAGACAGCCAAAGGAGGGTGCCTTCTCCTTTCTTACCCTCTCTTCTCTTCTCTTCTCTTTCCTTTTTTTTCCCCATTTCGGAAATGCAACATTTTGCACCCAGGGAATCATCTGGGGACCCCAGGTAGGTAAACCCAAGCCACACCGATGTTAATCTCTCTCGTACTACTCCTATACTTTCAGGTCTCCTTCTATCCTTCCATCCTTTTTTTCCCCTAAGTCTTTAAAATCGTATTGAGGACAGAAAAATTGCGACTGGAAGTGTCTTGATTAGGTTACTTTTTTAATAGAAGGGCAGAAGGAGGGGGTAGATAGATTTTTCCAGGGGCTTGGAGTCAGGGCCCCACGTTGAGCACACTGGCAGGTGAGCTAGTTCTTACCTCACCCTCTCCTCCCTCCTCTGCCTGTTCCAACAATCCGGTTATCTGTGTCTATTACAGAAGGGTGGCTGACGGCCTGGATAAATCCTCACTCCTCCAGACATGTTCTGGGGCCCTATCAGTTGGGGACAGGACCTCGAGTCCTGATGAGAAACTGGGTCCAGTGAAATTCAATTAGGTTTTGTGTCTGGGACTTCATTGATTGCCATTAGAGTTTGTGCCTGGAGGTAGTTGAAGGTGCAGCGAAAACTAAGACCTAAGTCTGTCTGGGCAGAGTGGTCGACCTAGACTGATAGAAAAAGACAACGTTCCTTTAAAATGTCAGGGTTCTTTTGTTGATGATAAACAGTTGGGGTTTTTTTTTTCGCTTTGCGAATTAGTCTGGATAATTCAATGAAGGAAACGTTAGCATATGGTCTGCTGATAGGTCTGAGGAGAAGTTTCTCATTCAACCACAATTTAATAACCACCGTCTTAAGAAGAATGATTTCATTCAGAGGGTTTTTCTGGTTGTCTGAAGTCAGGGTAGATTCTTAACAGCAGTAAACAGAACATCAAATTGCATAACTGTAGTCTGCAGAAACAGCCACGTCAAAGTAGAAGAATATGATTATGGACAGTCTCCATACTGCCATGAGTAATGGTGTGAGTCAGACATGTCAGAAGGATAACAATGAGAGTCAAGAGCCTGTAAATGTGACTGGTCTTCTGGCTGCTGATGATGGATGGAGTCTGTGATGTAGACACTTCCTGTTTCTCTGGGCGCAGAGCTGCAGATGAAAGAGCTGCGGTGTGTTTTCAGACCAAGGAAGAACAATAGGTCAGAGGAAGAAAGAGTTCCTCTGACCCGACTCCCTCCTCTGCCGAGGCTGGGCCCTGATGGCTCTGACACCACTGATCTCTCTGACTGACTCCCACAAAGAGGGAGACAGCAGATACCTGTGGGCGTCTGCACCGGCACCTGACTCATTACTGAATTCTACTAATTCTACTTTTACATATATATTTAAAAAACATACTCTTTACCTTATCATTACTGTAAAAAGTCATGATGTTCATAGACAGACTTTGTTAGACTAGTGTTTTAGACTTGAGCAGGAATACAACCCATGAAAGCGTCTAGACATTTGGGAATGTTATATTTCTTGCGTATTTGTATCAATGTGTCAAAGTCAATCCTTGTTCCCGCAGCCCAAAAACACCACTGCTGGACACATTCACACAGTCTCAGCAGCTCAGCTCCACATATTGTTATAGAGCAAATGTATAAGACCTTTCAAAGTTCTCATGTTAGAAAGCAGTTGATATGATGATAGTAAAAAATCTCAGCTTCTCTCTAAATAGCACAAGACATATGCAAATTTGGGACATTGTTAGTAGACTTCCTTAAATAAAAATTCACAGCATGCAGATAATTCTGTTCCGTGTTTAGTCTGAATGTGGCAGATAAACCTTGTCCTCATTAGCATTTGCTGCTCGCAAAGGTGGCAGTTAAAGAGAGGAACCATCTTCAAGAGGATCAAGGACCAGAGACGGGGAAGCAAATGTCTTGATTACCAAATCTGTTGATGGTCGCAGGTTGCAAAATTATTTACCTTCCAGTTGTACACTGGGTTACCTGGGTTCACCCTAACACTGTAGCATTAGCAGCAGCAGCAGCAGCAGCAGCAGCAGCAGCTGTACACCCTCAATAGGTGTGGGCCCAGAACCAGCTCACACTGTGATAGCCTCCAGCTCTTCATATGAGCTGTAGTGTGTCAGTGTGTTGTGCATGTATGTGTACTCTGGCTGCCTTACTCTGTTATTCAGGCCCGGCTCTTTTATCCTCTGCAACAGGGGCCGCAGGGTCCTGCCCTCTGAGCCCCGCAGATGAAGTCAAGTTTTTATGTGCGTTAGATTTTAATTCCACAGTGCAGGCCCGGCTTTTGCACTCGCTTTAAATAGGAAATTAGATCAACAGCCAATGGCAGTGTTGTCAAACATCTGGGTGGCGGGTGGAAAATAATTGCACATAATTGGCAGGTGAATATTGACATGTTTTCTGAAAAAATGTTTGTTGACTTTTATTCATATTTGTTTGGTCACTTATTTTTTAAAATTTTGTTTGTATGTCCATGCATTAATGTTTTCTCAGTTGTTTTTTATATTTAAAATTTGACAATTTTTTGACTTTTGTTTTTATTATTTATTACTGTCCCTTTTAGGTTCATAAGAATTTTATTAATTTTTTTACCTATTTATATTTCCATGTGTTTCCAACAGTAACCAGTGATACAGATAGAGAGCGAGAGAGAGGAATGGGAAGCTGGGGCTGCAGCTGACCTCTAGTGAGTGTGTAGATTTATTCTAATCAGTACTCTGCTTCTGACAGGTTAACTGCTGCCCCCTGACCTGGGCAGCTCTCGGTGTGTCACCGTCCGCCGTGTTGCCTGTCTGCTTTTATCGGCAGCAAAAAGAAAATGTAAATTAAATGCAGCAATAAAGAGATGATGGGAGCTTGTTCCGCTCATCTATTTATTCATCCCTATTTATCACTCCCCCATTCTTCCGTTGTTTTTTTCACACCTACTGTACATGCTGAAAATGCAGTAGAATTCCCAATAAAAATCTCCTTCCTTTACCAGACCTCCCTTCAAATTAAAATTCATGGAAATTGTAATCTCAAAGTGTTTTCACTGGTTAACAAAAACAAAAAAACGTAGAAAATAATTACACCTCAAAGTGTGTTGGTTGGTTAAAAATGTCTTAAATTAGATAGAAAACACACTGGTAACAACAGTAAGCCCATGGGTTAAAGTTCGTGATAATCTAATTTTGTTGTTGAAACATGAAATACAAGCAAGTAAAAAAAAAAACTACCTTTACAGGAAAATAAACATTATTTAAACAAATGAGTTCTGTGCCACATTAAACCTTAAGGTCCACCCGGCCCTCGGGCCAGATTTCAGACATGACTATTTTTAACAATGGCCAGGGAGGCATCGTTTTATCTCACAGGAGAATAAAGGCAGATGAAAACAACTTCATTCTGACAAAATTCCTTATTTTGGAAATGTCCTTAGCCGATGTAGAATAATGCTGCTAGACGTGTGACCATGTCTTCACAGATCAGTCGGAGAGGCCAGTTGAATTAGACAGCATTGTAATGCCTCCATCTGAGCAATTTTCCAGCAACGCCTCTAAAAGCCCTCGCACACTTCATCAGTATTATTGTAATTCTTTAGCTCTAGGTTATTTGGCAGCTGCTGTGCCCCACTGGCAAATCCCATTCGTGATGCCGTCCCTTTCACCACAGCCAGAGATCTATTGATTTTTCTTTTCACTCCTCTGGCCTCGCCCAATTCATTTGCCTTAGTTCGATATGAAACATTTGCATTTTTTGCTCAAAAGGCTTCTCCCTTTTCTTTCTCTTTGTCCGACGTCTCTTTCTTTAACCAGTCAATGGAGTAAAATAATTGACAAATTCATTTTCTGGTTCCCATTTTTGAATTTCACTGTTTCAAAATGCAAAACCCGTTCAGGGAAACGTTGATGGAGAGTAATCTTTAATGCAACGCAGTCAAGAGATCATGCCCATTCAGCAGAGGTTTCCACCCTTTGACCTTTTGATACAGAGAATTCACTTGATGTCCTGAATTTTTTCAGGAGTTTATTACCTTTAGGTGGCGATACCCCTAAATTCTACACCTAAATTCTACGAATCTTGCAAATTCATTTGCATTATTGCATTTAAAAAAAATCAAGTATCGATATCAGTAGGAAAAAATTGCCAAAAAAAATTCAGTCGGTATCATATCAAATAAAAAATTCTGGTCTTGCCCATCGCAAGAATGTTGCAAATTCTGAGCTTTTATTGGATGTTCTAGTGTATGGGTTCAAGGTTAGTAATAAACTAGAATATTTTGGAGTCACCGCAGAGTTTTAAAAACCTGGTTTTGTAAGAAAAAATATCATCAATATTATTGCATGTATTTAAATGTGTGCATATGTGCAGGTGTGCTATCAGCAGTATTCCCTCTTAGATGTGCCATTATAGAAGCTATGTGCAGTCTAATGGAACCTATTGATGTCCGAGTACACAGGCCCTGCCTAATTGGTCCATCACGCCAACTGCTTTGGTCTCCATAGAACCCCTGTGAGCGGTGCTTCATTGCATATGCCGCACAATTTAATAGGTTTATGTCAGATTGTTTGTCTCGTGACGTTATAGCATGTATCCTGGTCTACATCGTCAGGGATAAAACTCCCAGGATCGGTCTGTGTCTGTAGTCTGTTTCACATGTGTCGGACCAGATTTGTGCCACTCAGCATTTTGCACACTAATCTGGGAAACCTGACACACTGCAAGGCAGACATTTTGGACTGTGTCATTGATTTGGAATCCAGCGCCGCAATCCTTGTCCCATAGTTAGTGTTCAAATCAATGATTTGCTTTTGACCGTGCGTCCTAGCACCACCACCACCAGCCGCGCCCCATAGTCTAACCCTAACATAGACACACACATGCTTCCTGCCTTTATTGGACTTTGACTCCTGTTCCTGATCTGCTCTCTTGCCTCTGTTTTTACCTTTGCTTCTCCACTGAACTTGGAAATGTCACAATGTATGAATATTCTTCTGATTGGACAATAAATATAAAGGTCCTTGATAAAGAGAAAACTAAGATTTTAAGTATAACATACAGTCCGTTTTAAAAAAAAGTCTAATTAACTGTGAGCCAGTATATTGATTTCAAGTGGTGAGACATTTATTTGGAAGATTCATTTTGATAACCTAAATGTAGACCGGTTACTTAATTGAGGAAAAAATTCAGATTAATGAAATATTTTTGTTTTTCACTACAGAAGGGAATGTATAACTGTGTGTCATCTGCGTATAAAACAAATCTTCTCTCACAGTATGTGTATAAATGTTTAGAAATGCCAGGTGCATGTAGTGTCATGTTTGCATTATGGCATGTGCAACTATGATATTTGAAGCCAAGAGTCACTTCACCTTGTCCGTCCCCTGCAGGTTGACCATTGACCTTTGGAATTCCATCAAAAAGTTTAGACTCTTCACTTCGACATCTGGAGATTAATCGATCCCAGATGTCTCAGTGTTCTATTGGCATCTGTTGACGAGAGCCGGTCGTTGGTTGGTAGGTTTGTGGTGAATTAAATGAGCCGGAGCAGTAAAAGCAGTGTAAATAAGTGTATAGAATGTGTATAGAATTTATGTTAGATATTTCATCGACATTTTGCAGTTAGCCGTGCAGTTTCTTCCGTTGCTCTGTTAAAACTGATTTAACATCTGGTGACAAAATACTAAAAGAAAGTTCATCAAAAGAAACAGCAAATTTACTTTAAACGCAAGCTATTATCACCAACATTCAGGCAGTGCAGCGGAGAAAGGGAATAGATGACAATATAGCGGACAGAAGCAAGGACAGGTGAAATAGAGCAGTTAGAGTCAGACAGATAGGTGGACGGAGACGGAGCAGGGACATATAAATGAAGAGGGCACCTCATACGCGGCCCCCCCACGGTGCCCTGTTGAATAGAGCCAGCACAGATGTCAAAGGAGAGGCCTCTCGGCTGCATTGTACACAGATCCGTCACCACACCAGCCCGACAATAGGGCACTCCCTGTTGACAACTAGGTAAATATTGTGGATGGCGGGGGGTTAGAGGTGTGAGCTGGACCTGTAAGACTTAAGTGAAAATCAATGATGGCGAGCTGCAGAGGCCACGGTGTTGCACGGCCGTGCCTGTGTGTCAGCAGCAGGTACAGTGTGTTCATTTGGAGTGTTAGCAGTAATTGCAGGCTATCATAATCGCAGGACATTTAGAAAGGTCACCGTGTCTGGATATAAGTGAGCGCCATCGTCTCCTATAGAAAACACACAGGAACAACTGCTGCACGCAATCATGGCTAAAACGCTTTTAGAAGAAGTTGCTTCTCTTTGTCCCTTTGTCTCCGTCCATTAAATCACACGCTTTGAAGTCAGAAATGCACCAGGACCAAGGAGTGACCAGGAATGTTCTACAACAGTGGGCTGATGGTCAGTCCGTAATTCAGTTCTTCCATGAGAGTAATTTTTTTATTAAGAGAAAATGAGATTTGAAGAAATAAAAAAAAGACATTAAACAACAATACTTTAGAATCATTGCTAAGTAACTTCATATTTTACTAAATTGAGTATTAAGGATTAATTCATTTACTAAGAGTAACAAATAGCAGCCTTTAGCCCAAGCGAGACAAAAACTAGCCACAAAAAACTCAACGCTTGATAGGAAAAAGCTAAAGTTTAGGCTGAAAAACTCAACGCTTGATAGGAAAAAGCAAAAGTTTAGGCTGGAGTTTGTTTTTACAGTAGTTAAAAGTCAATTATAGAAAAGCATAAAGAAGTTTAACTCACAAATGTATGAAAAACTTCAGCGTGAAAAAAGTTTCCCTAGGAACCAATTATTTCTCTGTAGCTTGTATTACAAAATTAGCTAAAAGATAATTAAAAGCTAGTCCACAATATGTGGGAACAATTGCCAATTAAAAACTATATTTACTATGAAAATAAAGCATAAAAATTAAACAAATATTGTTTTTGTTTAAAAAAAAATCCAAATTGTGCCTTGAAAAAGCTAACTAAATGTAAAGCTAACTAAATGTAAAAAAATCTCAAATATATTGAAAAAATATACAGCAGAAAAAAAAAGGGTGAAAATTAGATTCAAGTTAGAGGTTGGAGCAAATAAAAAAAAAAACTCTCTTGCTGTACGTTAGCTAAAATGTTGCAATAAAATGACGCATAGACACAAAATTCAATGAAGGTGTCCAACCCAAATTTCCACCTGCCTCCCCACCCCCCAGCCTCAGTCTAGATGAACACCTGTGTGGGGATGACACACCACGGCATCATGGGTAAAAGACAATGGCATGGAGAACATACCAGAGCTAGAGTTTGAGGCTGAACAGGACAGAAAGCCCCCTGTGGTGGGCTTCACCATATTAACACTGCACAGTGTAGCTTTGCTGCCAACCCTCTACCTATCCTTCATAATCATAATCCATTTCCACTGCTGTTGTCCTTCATAGAAAAGGCACGCTCCATGAGATCACCAAATGAGAGAGAGAGGAGAGAAAGTGAAAGACTAAGAGCAATAACAATGAAGAAACACTGTGTGGAAACGTGCACGTGTGTGTGTGTGTGTGTGTGAGTGTCACCAAATAAATGCCTATTAGAAAATCCCACTGAAACCAACCTGCCCACAGTCTCCCCCTCAGCCTAATCATACGCTTGGATTTTTTTCGATGACATGACCATAGCACGGTGGCAGTAGAAGCTGAACTTCTGCAGCGTTGAATCAGATCAAGGATGAAAACCAAACATATCTTGATTCTGTTAGTGTTTCAGGCTGATCCGCAGGTTTGAAGTGTGTTTATTAACCCGTCTGTGGCAACTCTGAGACGTCTATACGTGTGTGTCTGTGTGAGTGTGTCGTCCAAAGACTCTCTTGGCCCACTCCGCCTCTCATTACTGAGAGGGTGAGAATACAGCGGTTCTGCTTGGTTGACGAATGGAGCAATGAGGTGTGTCTCAGAAAATGGGTTTTCTGGAGTTTGATTAATCAAATTTAGTTTTTCTTGGTCAGAAAACCCCGACTGAAAGGGTAAAGGACGCACTAAATGTTTGGAATAAACAAGAATCAGTACAGTAGACGTGTCTGAAGGTCATGGCCCAGGGCCCTGTCATGGTGCAGTAGATACAGCTCCTATATGTGCATTTGTTTTAAGAAATAAGGTCCAAGGAACCTTTTTAATATAATCTCAAAAACAATGTGACAAATTTGACTTTTTCACTTTTTGTATATAGTGATATTTGTATATGTGTAAGATCTTATCAAGTTCTACAAATTCTTTTTTTTATGCCGAAAGAAAGAACTCCAGAGGTGCATGTCCAGTTGGCCTTTACCAGTCAGTCTTTTACTTCTAGTCCATGTCCACAGATGACGTTCTATTGGACTTTTTGTTTTTCAAAATCATATCTGGAGCTCTCTTGAGAAAAAAATCTTATAATATCTTTCAAAAAGGTTTCATTTATTGACTTCCTGCTTTTGTTTTTGTTGTTGCTGGATAGTTGCTGATACAACATAGACAAAGAGACATAATTGGAATGTTGGGAATTTGAAAAGGCTTTATCGCAGCAGTAGAGAAAACAGAGTTAATTACAAAACAAACGTTTTTCTCCGGACAAAGATGAGGATTGGAGATTGGCTGAAAATGGAGGAATTTGCCAAACCTCCAAGGTAAATTTGTATATATATATTTTTTTAACCAGGAAGGCACAATGAGCAATTTTGTGCATTTATTATTATGACACAGTGCTTCTTAAGGATGACTAATAAATATAAGGGTGTCTAACAATAATACAATAGGAAAACATTGTTTTCTGGTGGTCTGTTAAGACAGGGATAATTGAAAAGCAATAATATGGATGAGCGTAGCTGGTAACTACCAGAGCTTTTTGGGACATTTAATTGTTATTATTAAATGTTTTCTCTTAAGCTCATTGAAGTTTAAACAACACTTTTCAGATATAACCAAGTTGACCTTTGTGTTCTCAAAAGTCAACTTCAACCACCAGGGTATTCATTCAGATACAACCTCTTTGTCAGGTTCTGCATTGTGAGATCTGTGGAAGATGTTTGTCTTTTTCTGTAGTTCTCTCCAACATCCCTGCTTTAGAACCCCCACCCCTCACACACACACACACACACACACACCCTCATGTCTAGAACCTCATACATCAATTGTTAATTATCAAACAGCATCTTCTGTGCAGAATAAGAAGCTTTAAAAATCACCCCTGGCTTTTTCCCCTTTTTATGAAGTAACTCAAGTGTGAAGGTTGGATATGGTCAAATAATCAGCATAAATTGCAAGGCATCACAAAAGCCTGGACAACTTTCATTTTTCTTGTCCACCTCATGAAATCATTAGCTGTTCCTTTTGTGTATATTTCGACCGGTCAATAATTCATGCTCACTAAATTCATAAAACACCATCGTGTCCCTGGCAAGTAACATTTGATATTACATCTAAGGCCGGGAGCAGAAACATTTGCCAGAATCTAATCAAATGAAATTTCTAAAAATACTGACTCGCATGTTCGTCCTCAAAGGCTCTCGGTGGCCCTTTAAGAAGGGCTGGAGAAGGAGAAGGAGGAGGAGAGAAGTCCCCTGCTATCTATTTTCTTTGGCGCCACAGCTCTTTTCTGAATGTCTTCCATTTGATTCCCTGCCTCACTCTTTTTTTTCTTCCCCTTTGCATTCGCCCGCCCTCTCTTCCTCCAACCTCTACTCATGTTGTTATTAATTCAATCTAAAGGATTTAAAGCAGCCAGGATCTTTTAATGTCTGTAGGACGGGCACTTGTAACACATCACATTTATTCGCACCTTTCTGCTGGGATATTGAAGGGGGGAAATAAAGATCAATTATTTGCGGAATCTGAAGTTTCATTAAAACCAGTCTTCTCTCTCTGTGTCCTTCGTCGTTTTAAGTGGGCCATCTGTCTAAACATCTCACAGGGTTCTTTTTCCCTTTTTTCTGATCATTTCCTCGCCTTATTCATGAACCCTAGGAGTCCAGCTTTGTAGTAGTGTTGGAGCCGGAGCAGCCTGCCCCCACTGAATACAGCTTTTGGGCCTCAGCCTACACAAGACTCCCTCTCCTCTATCCTGTTACCTCCCCCCCCCCCCCCCCCCGCCCCCCTTCTCTTTTACCTCCCTTCACCTCTTCCTGACAAGGACCCACAGAATCTCTGAACTTTATTCAGATCATTTATCCTCACCCTTTCTCTCTCTCTCTCACCATGCTTCATCCCTGGTCTCCCCTCACTCCCTGCCTCTCCTCCTTATTGCGGATTTGTATGCAGGCTGTGACCTGGGTGGCTACAAAGCACTGCACATTATTCTTGATCATTCCTCTGCCCCCTGTGATGCCAGTTATGAGGAGATCCCTTAATGATGCTCTGGCTATTAGCTGTGTTTTATGTCCAAATGTCTCCCTCCGTCTCTTAACCAGACGGACAAATATAGATACAAGAAAGCAGGGAATTCTGCACATGACACAGAATTGGTAAAACATACATAACCCTGTGTGATAATAAGAGTAATTGCTGAGGAAAGGGTAACAACAGTGGGCTTCTCTATTCATGAATGAGGCCGGTTGAAGCTTTGGGTCAGAAGAAATTGAATATGAAAGAAATTAAATTAAGCAAAAACAGTAAAATTACATCAGAACTACATTAGCTTTAGCTGAAAATAGCTAATAGCTAAAACAGCTCCTTTGGGTATTAAATTGGGTATTGTATGGACAGCTGAGCTGTCCAATAGAGGCCTTTGTGAACGTACAATGTTAAAGGACGGATGTTGTCCCCTGTTACCAGGCGTTCACACCTAGTTGCTTATTTTCATCTCGAATGGATCGTGACTTTCAGCCTGTTTTTTTAAGCAACGAAACAAAGGGAAGTGTTCCACTGACATTAGCTGCATTTTGGTTTTGTTGCTAACATGATGGCGTTAGCCTTTGGATTCACATTGAAATCAAATGTGGCTACTTCTCTTTCTTGCTTTCAGATTCAATTTTTACCTTAACCTTCCCGATAAAAAAGTATTGTCCAGTATTATCCTATTTATATCTTTCTGTCTTTGTACGGTTATCTGCCTTACTATTACTTAAGAGCCATCTGTAAAAAACAAAAGGAGTTAATTCAGTAGTATGCGGTGGGTGGGAGATATTCAGGTTTACAGATGTCCTCCACAGAGGACAAATTTGAACTATTACTAGTCCGGAGGACATGACCTAAAGGTCACATTCAGGATGTGGGACAAAAATTCAAAATCTGCACTCTTTTTGATGGGTTGACTACACAAGTCTATAAAGTGCTTATACGTAGTAACTGTGTATTATGTTTGGTGAAGTGACACTAGTCTCGATCACTGTCTGCTGTCACACTGCCAGTATTGTGTCTACAGTGGGTCCACACAGGCCCCCACATTTCCCATCCTGTCCCAGCCTCATCCCTCTGTCTGTGGGAAGACAAGTCGCAGCGCCAGCCTGGCTCACAGCCAGAGTGCGAAAGCTTATGGCTGCTCAGAGTCTCTGTGCCAAGTCAGAAATATTCTAGATCATACACTTTCAGTTTTACTGATTTAGTGATGTCAGAGCACAATCGTTGTCTCAAATAAGAAAAAAAAATCAGCATCTCGTTCAGAATTTGCAAAACTGTTTTGGTGAAAAAAGAGTGGAATGAAGCGAAGGCCTTTAAATTCCAGTCTCTTTTGTTGCTTCATTGTTGCAGCTTATTGTGTCATAAGTAATTCCAGTTGACTTCAAAGAAGTTGGAGAGCAACTGTAGGGTTGTGGGAAGCGCCACTGAATGTCAAGCAACGCAAATGACCTCTCTCAAATGGGACCGACGCAGCTTTTCTCCGGAGACGACAGTTTGTTTTTATCTTTTTTTTGTTTTGTTTTGCCTCAGATTGATGTTTGACCCAAATTTGCCAAAATAAATACAAACAAAACATTCAAAGCAGGAACCTGATGCCAAACCTGACTTCCCAGTAGTTTTCATGATTTTGTGTGTGCACACAAAGGTGCAAGGTTCACTTTTAATGAGTTCTGTGAGAGGGAGTGGGAGCTGCCAAACTGGCGTTGGGAGCAACACAGAAAAAGATCAGATTTCTTTTATTTTGTGCTGTTTTTTCCTAATGAACCAAAGCAATATTTCAAAATTACACATAATCAGGACTTTTCAATATTGGCTAATTTGATTTGTGTGAAACGTGTGTAGGAGGCAAGAAGCTTACATCCAATCCACTTAGGGGGCATGTATGTATTTGTGTGGCACTTATATTAAAAAAAATGAATATCAAATGGTGAAATGCTGGGATCCAGTGAATTTTGGAAAAAAGTTTATAATATTTTTAGGGTTTCTTTAATGCATGGAATGAGATATTTAACATACAATGAAAAACATTTTATTGTAGTTTATGTATGTATTACACATTGAAAGCAATTTAATTGATGTTTGGAAATAATTTTTGTAATGCAAAAAAAAAACTTAACACTTTAAATCTAAAATGCATCAAGAACTAAGTATTGCTAATTGGACTAAATGTTTACTGAAAAATATTCTCAAATATAGAATATTTATTCAGGTTTAATTCACCGTTTGCCAATAAGCTAATGGAAAAATACAAGTTAAAAAACAAAATGCTATATTAATAAAAATATGCAAACATTATTATTATTCTGAAAAAATAAAAATAAAAAATAAAAAAAGGTTTACAATATTGTATTAAACCTCTAAGGGCATAAAATAGAACTTCATACTTTTTAAATTTGGCAGAGTTGTCTAACTGTTTCATTAAAATCCACAAGCGACACAAAAAACCCTCACATTAATTTCACTGTGCCAGGCTTTTCAGGAGTGCGACGTACACATTTGCATCTCTGCATGTTCCTTTCGTCATGATGCTACGCTGCAGTGCATGGAAACAGTTTTCTCTCGTCAGCCGTGAAGGCGTCTCGCTGTTGCTGTAGCAGAAAGAAGTTACACCTGCACACGTGCAGCTGTCAGAACGTCCTAGTGATGCTCACATTAGGCAACAACACACTCACAGACTTGGCACACACAATGTGTTTCTACAACAGAAGAAATATTATCGGTGACACACACACACACACACACACCTATGGTATGTTTGTTGCTTTAGCGCAGCTCCAAATTTAGCACGCACTCACACACACCTTTAGCTTTGGCACTGAACTTTAGCACCTACACAGACTTAGCACACCTTCCTCGGGGTGCGAACTATTAAACCTTCTGTTTCCTATAAATGTCACCTTATATGATGCTTTACAGTGTCTATACGTGTATGTGTGTGTGTGTTATGTCGTAAGGATGTGTGAACACATGCACATGTGGCATCAGGGAGTTCTCACTAATAGAGCTTTTGTTTGGAACTTTCAGCTCCGCTGTCGTATACTCTGATCCTAATGAACCCATCAGTCAATAACAGTCAATGACAGCAGTTCCCCGTCTCATCAGTATTCATGTGGGAAATCGTCAGCTTTCTAATTAAGTGCATCAGAATTAATCAAGCAGACGTTCACTCCGTGTTTGAGTGTGTGTGTGTGTGTGTGTGTGTGTGTGTGTGTGTGTGTAAGGAGGAAGTACATGAATATCAGAGCAGGAACAAAACATATAGTGTATGTTTTTTCAGTGTACCTAACCTTGCCGCCGCATCAAATGCTCATTATAAAATTCATTAAAACTTCATTAATTAATTAAGCTGTGGAACTTGTACACTTCACAGGTCGTGTTGATTAAGAACTGATGATAAAACTTGTTCCTTTTTCGCCTTGATGAGGTTTTTTTTGGCTTCTGTAGATTAACCTTGCACTGTTACACAGACTTTGTCCAGGTTTCACATGTTTGGTGTTTTAACCCTGACTGGGACTGTAGTATCTACATCTAACTACATAGAGCGTGGGTGTCAGTCATTTTCACAGGGGGGAAGGGCTAGTTGTAACTATAAGTCTGTATAACTGTAACTACTCAATAACGTGTTAATACATTCGTCTGGAATTGATTATTATTTATTCAAGTTACAAATATTGTACATTGCTCTGTGTAATACAAAGTCATGGCATCAAGTTCCTGCTTTTAATTTTTATGGTTTTAAAAAAGCCTCAGCAGCATGGACTTTATTAGTAGACAAATGCTTTTTAAGCTCATGCGGGCCACACAAAATGACTGAGTTTATAGTTGTTGGGTTTTTTTTCAGTTCAAGTGACTTTTTTTTTAATCTTTATGAATTTCATAAGCTTTACAGATTGATTTAATAACTGCTCTGTCATTTTCATGTCTTATCCTCTAACTTTGAGTGGATTGTTCAATGAAACCCCCCCTCTATTGACTGGCCCTGTCCTCTCTACTGTCCGTCTGCTGCGGTGGTCCGACACACTGACCTCCTTTAGAGTCAGAATACTGTGTGTGTTGATTCTAGAACGTGATAAATGCATCTTGTGGTCGCTGCTGTTGAATTCAGACGAAGGACAGGTCAAAGCCCTGCTGCTGGGCTCTTCTTATCACTGATCTGTGTTGTTGTTTTACATTACTACATATTACAGGTGGGAATCTCTGTGTGCCTCACAGTTCAGTTTGATTATAATTATGTTAATTAAAATAGACTTACTGAACCGGCATTGACACACTTTATTAGCCAATGGGTTGATATGAGATGAAAAGGTGACTATGACATCAACAGAACAGACAAAGTTTCATTTTGAACTAATTGATCTATTCAAGAGGAAATCCCGATGCCTCTGATAAACAATGATTACCACCACTACTTTACACTGACATAATAACAACAACATTATGTTGCGTTGAAGGCAGCTCAGAAAAGGCAGTTAATAAAATATGCACACAGTTGAGTTCGTGTTTGCACCCATGCCCCTAATTGCATTATTTCTGGATGGACACATCGGCACCAGGAACTCATCTAGACAGACATAAGGCGTAAGTGAGTCAGGAAGGAAGAGATGGAAGATGAGGCCTTGGGAGGTCAGAGTAACATCTCAGCTCCTGAGGAGAGGAGAAAAAGTGTCCAGCTTCACCTGCCTCATTACCATCAGCCCCCCTCACCCTCCACCCCCCACCTACGTCCAGAGTAACCCCGCTAACCCCTGAAGAATATACATTATTCTCTGGCCATACCTATGGGCCATGCAAACACATTTGTTCAAGTCTTTGTCCATTAACTAATTCAGAAGTGTGCTTCATTATTCCACAGTCCTTAATTGAGATACCAATGCAAATTCCCTTCATTAAGTGTGACATGGACAATTTCTCCCGTGCTCCACAGGGACACCATTATATTCAAAGCCCATGGAGCAGGTTGCAAGGTGTCATCAGAAATTCAAATGGCATGCTTGTTTAATTGCAGTAAATGTAGCATGTCCGGACGGGTTGGCGGAGGACGTTTGGAGTGTGTGTGCCCGGCTGTTTTTGTCCGTATCAAGGTGCGTATCCGAGTGTGTGAGTGTTTTGTAATAGAGGCATTTGGAGGGTAGTTAAGGTAGGAGTCAAGGTGTGAGGGTTTATGTGTGTGTGAGTGTGTGTCCATGCACAGGGCCAATGGACACCTCCCCACCCCCTAACCCCCCTCCTTCTTCCCAGGCAGGTGTTTGCAGGCCCTTGTGAGATCCCGTGGGGCTCCTGAGGGAGCGTGTTGTTGGACTCTTGTCTTTTATGGCAGCAGCAGTAAACATGACAGGCTGTTTGGAGACCATCTGTTTCCAATGGCTGCCGCATGGTAACAGGGAGCTCAACCTGAGATCTGCTCGGTGTCTGTCTCAGAGGTAACACTCCTGTCTCTTGGTTTTTACAAGGGGATGGTGATGGGGAGAGAGAAGCGGGATGTGGGGGGGGGGGGGGGGGGGGGGGGGTGCTTGGGAGTTCAGTGGGTTGAACTTGGCATGTTGCAGGTGCCAGCCAGCATCAAACAGTACCCAGAGGACCTTCTGCACCATATATGAAAGTACAGTATCATGAATACATTGACATTATGTTAAAAATAAAACCAAGGTGTCAGGCAGACGTTGGTCCTGAAGCTCACGTCTCACAAACTTTTAAGTGGCACAATTTCTTGATAACCAAACTGGAGTGGGAATTTATTTACATCCATGTTGGATGTTCAGGTTGTTCCTAATGGGTTCTTTAATGTTCTGCTTGCTCATTTGTGGTACCGACTGTAAGCACCACAGTATGACATTGACCTGGAACTTTTTGGAATAGACATATGCATTAGCGTTTCCGTAGCACAATCCAATGTATGATGTACAACTGGTGAATGTAAACAATACCATCTTCTGTGTATAGCACCGCATTCATCCACTCCACTCACCAACTAGTTCCCAAAATTTGCAAAATTAATTAGACCAATTCAACAATCACACACTTTGACACATTACTAAAATACCCTACTGTTAGGTTTACAGAATGTCCTGTCCTTGTTTTGATCAGATACTATACATATGCCAAACAAAGTTGATGTACCTTTATTAATAGATAGTTTACTTGGAAAGACTTTTGATGTCACCGAGAAGCAATTTTTTTACCAGTAAATTTAAACCTAAAATCATGTCAAATTTTGAGAAATACCAATGGAGAACAACGTCACAGTCAACGTCAGTCAGACCTCAGTCATCTGTACTCTGTACTATTATTATCCTATTTGTCTTCCAATAATCGGTGCAGTCATCAAATACACACCTCGGCCCATTAAGCTAAGGCAGCACTGAGAAAAGCAGTCCCAGAGCATAACAGATTGAGCTAAGTTCTCCTAACACTTTGTGGCTGGCGACGCCGCGCCTGTTTCCCTCAACACCTCCTCTTGCCAAATTGTGGTGCAGAAAAGACGCGACTGTCACGCTCCCCTTAACACCTAAGCCATTAATACGTCTCTGATGCACTCATTTGTTCACCTCGCTCATTAATTTGAGCCCAATTTTTCCGTAAATGGCATTAAAATCAAAATGAGCGTGGAGAGCTTTGAGGTGTGATTCAAACAGTTTTGTGGGTGTTTTACCTTTGAGGCCGTCGTGTTGTCATTACTGTATCAGTAACACTTTACTTCACCCCTCCCTCTGCTCCCTGCACTTTGTTGAAATCACAGATCAGAGCAGCAGCGCTCACCCATGTTTCCCCAATGGTAGACTGACACTGTTTTACTTCAATGAACCTGAAGGTGGGTCTCTTTAAGACGTGCTTTCGGCTAATTCTTTTAGGGTCACTTACTTTCCCATCATTACACAGCCTAAACACCCCCATCCTTGAAGGCCTTGAGCCCCTCTCTCTGTCTCTCTCTCTCTCTCCCTCTCTCCCTGCCTTGTCATTTTGCACTGCCTGGATGTACTCACCCATTTAAAGAGCCGCTGCGGTCTGCCACTCATTACTGCTCAGTACATTTACATTGAATAGGTCATTGGGACCCAACTAAGTGGAACTAATGTGGGACAGAATAGTGGAGGGTTTAGGTTCAGTGTTACACAAACCCTCTGCTCTGTAATAAGGAATCTGTGATTGCTGTTAAGTAGGAGGAGAGCGCCTCACTGAACCGAGTCATGGCTGAAACAAATCTGGGGTTTGTTTGTGTTTTTTTGTTGCCTGATTGTTTGTTTGTGTTGCGTGTTTTCTCCGTTGGAACACTCACAGAATGGGCCTATTTAAAAACATCCACACAGAGGACGGGTCATTCTTGGTTCTCAGTGCGGGCAAATGCTGTTTGGAGGATCTTTTGTTTGTTCTTTTGCATTTCAGCTGAATTGTCATGCTGCATCCAGCGCTGTGGTAATTATGCAGAAACAAGAATGCAGAAGGCTAGGCCATATGGTAGATGTCTCCTCACCATCGTGAAGGAGAGAAGACCAGGGAATGGGCTGCAGGGTCACTCTCTGACACACAGTACTGTGCACCAAAAAAAAAAAAAAAAAGCTTTATGATGTTTTCCCTCAGAAAAAGAAAATAACTTTTCTTATCTACAAACCTGAGCTTCAGGGAATTTATTTTCTGCTTTTAAAATGCAATTTTTGTTTTGTATTTTTCAGCCTAGTTCTTGCATTTAGAATAGGAATAATAGTTCCTATTATGACAGTTTAAAATTAAAGCTAATTTGTTATTAAATTCATATTGTTCTCAGAGAACTTAGAGATTTAATGGCAGTGAAGAAATGTGAAGAAACTGGACAGGTTAATGTTACCAAATAGCTTCAAAAATTTAACACAATATACCCCATAGAAAAAAATCGATTGCAGACCCTTTGGATCTTAAAGTAGAAACAGACTTGGATGCCCTGTAAAATTTAAACATTTTTTTGCTTATGGTTTTGGCCTGATATAACTACAACAATATCCCACTGTCCATGCCTTACAATAGGTTTGTCTTAAGAGCACAAGAACCTTCACTGTGCTGAAGTTCATCATATTGTAAAAACCACTAGTGTTAATATACGTCTTCCCTCCAAAAATTCACCCTTTGTTTTGTATCCTGGGTTAAAAAAAACACCCTGCATTTATTTTAAACACCATCTGTAGTCTCGCTGAAAACACGGCTACAACTCTTCACGCTGACAACAGAGTCTGTCTTCCTACACGCAACGTGTAAGGTCTCCAGTTGGAGTAAACCGGCAGTAATTTGGTGTCTCGTTTCTTGGTCGTAGGCCCGTCTGTGGGTGAAGGCAAGAAAGAGATGAGAGTTGATACTCACACCTCTGGCTTAACATGGTGGGTGGGTGGAAGCACAGCAGCTGGATGACTTTTATTAAGACATAGCAGAGTGTGTGTGTAAAACAAAAAGCTCCTGTGTACGAGTGAAGCCTGAATTTCTAGAAGCTCTGTGACAGAAGGAAAGTGATTTCCTTTAGACGTTTGTTTAACATCAGAGAGAGCAGGAATAAGAACGGAGCACCTTAAAGAGACAAAAAAGAAAAAAGACAACGCTGTCTGTGTGAATGTACATCAACTGGATTTAGTCGTATGACGTGCGATAGATCAAATATTGAGTAACTGAGGGAAGGGCATCACCTCATCAAAGACAAGGACTAACAGGCACAGGGAGAGATTAAAAGCGGCCTTGAAGAAGTAGGTGAAGGAGTCCAAACTGTGCCAGTGGTGGTAGCTGTGCTGAATGGACCGGTCAATACCAGACCTATGCCCTCCTCCTCCATGTTCCTAGGTCTCCTTTTGAGTGTGATCTATCCCTTTCTTGGGCAACCAAATCTTTTGGACTTACATTGGGCCTTGAAGAGAAAAAGTTCATGAGGTCACATAGAAGAGGTCAATCAAGAAGAAAGTAGAATTCCAGAGTATTTAAAGAAAAAGAGAATTCCCTTTGAAATCCTCTTAGAAAAAGTCTCTACATCCTTCCCTTCACTCTAGACAGAGGATTTAACTAAACAACCTCAAATGACTGCAACACAAATCTATCTATCTATCTATCTATCTATCTGTCTATCTATCTATCTATCTGTCTATCTATCTGTCTATCTGTCTATCTGTCTATCTGTCTATCTTTCTATCTATCTATCTGTCTATCTGTCTATCTGTCTATCTGTCTATCTGTCTATCTATCTGTCTATCTGTCTATCTGTCTATCTGTCTATCTGTCTATCTGTCTATCTATCTATCTATCTGTCTATCTGTCTATCTGTCTATCTGTCTATCTGTCTATCTGTCTATCTGTCTATCTATCTATCTATCTGTCTATCTATCTATCTATCTATCTATCTATCTATCTATCTGTCTATCTATCTATCTATCTATCTCTCTATCTCTCTATCTCTCTTTCTCTGTCTCTCTGTCTCTAAGGTGGGAGGACCTTGAAAATTGAGATGTCTGACAGAGCGCATAAACCTGATCTTGAATTTAAATGTAGTCTACACCGAGAGTTTGCACGGCTGCATTTTGTATGTACTTTGAGTCAAAAGTGCAGAAGCTAGGACCTAAGATCTCTGTATGTACAATCTGCTGGGAGTTTTGTCACGTGACGTTCCCTTTTTATCTACACAGTGGGTATTTGTGGGTGATGTGCGTGTGTGCGCGCATTTTGGTGCTTGTGTGTACTAGCGTACCAACATGAATCACACATCTTTCCACAGAGTCGGCACAGTGAAGATCTGCATGGCCATATCCTCTGGTTAGGAAAACACAATAGCTCTCATGATATTTAGTATTCTCTTTGATTTTTACGATCCTATTTGAGGCGTTGTCTTAATCTGAGGCTGCATTGTCACTCCTTGTGCCTCTCCTTCCTCTCTTTGCTGTTATTTATGCTCGTGACAGTTCCTGCCCTTTTTCTAATGACACTATTATTAGATGTAGTCGCAAACACAGAGCTACTTATGTTCTCTGACAATTCTCAGAAGTCTGAAGTCTCCGCCCCTCAAACAAACGAGAATCAACGGCTCCTTGACACAACATAGTCCTGTCTTGATCAAGGATGGTGTGCCGTTCATAAAAGCAAAGGGCGCAGAGATACTTCATGCAGCTGTTCTGTTTGTGTTAACAAACTTAAAATAAAAAGAGAGCAACAAAATGTCATATTCTCTTTTTGTTTTTATTTAAAAGGCTAAGAATCACATTCAAAAGAATGCATCTCGGATGTGTTCCTTATTCCCCTGTAGGGCTGCAATTTTCTTTTCTTCATGCATAATGCAGCATCACATTTTTAAACCGTAGTGAAAATATGAGTCTCCCCAAAAAGTATGCCTTCTAATCCTTACTTCCTTGGCTTTAATCCGTATTGTGTAGTGAAGCGTATTCTTCCTTTATTTCCCTCATTTAATCAGGCTTTGAACATTTAATACAGAATGCAGTCGTCATGTGCCTAGGTGGCGCACATGCACAAGTGCTGGGAAAATTTGCCAACACCTTTCCTGCTAAATATTTCATTCTGCTTTCATCCATTTCCGCCGCCTCCTAGCTGTTTAGCTTATCGAGCACTAAGAGCCTTGTTCATAGTGCATCATGCGCTGCATGTTAATGTTAGCACTTTTTTGCTCCCATGTCTGCAGCACGATTCAAGTTTAGCTTTACCTCTTTTTTTGCTTCTGAAAACATTTTCTTTTTTTTTTTACTGTTTTATAATTAATTTATAATTATCCACATGTCAAAAAAGGCAAACTGATGCAGTTGCTGTTCTTCTTTTTGTCATGTCATCCACAGCCCCCTTGAAGGAACTGCTGTACACTATCATCGTTTATGCATTTTTGTCAGTGTCTGGAGAGATTCCAGAGAGAGACCAATGATTAAATATGAATGGGGTGTCAGCTGTCTGTCAGAGCAGAAACAAACACATCAAGAAGTATGGAGATTGTGTTTAGAATATGAGTATTGTTTTTTTACTCCACAGAGAGCAGAAGTAGGTGTTTAATGTGAATTGTTGTGGAGCGGATGCAGGAATGATAGTATCCCGGCTGCCAGCCAAGCTGAACCTCTCAATCTTTTCTCTGCAGGGAGTGACCACTCAAATCTGCCAGCCAAGTACTCCACACCAAATGGTGCAGTAACCTTGACATGAACCGACCTTGGATACATAGACCTTGGGTCTATCTGCATTGTCCCACAATATAACCTATATTTAATGTTTGGCTCCAGTTCCTGTTTGAGAGAGATCCAAAGGCAGGTAGAAAAATGTATCTTTCAAACGCAATAACCATTCGCGTGCAGAAGAAATGTTTTCACATGTATGACAGGAAGGCCAAGGGAAAATGGGGCTGATTTTTACTGATTTACAAAAGCATTTCCATGAAGATTTATTCATTTCAATCACTACAAGCATGCCTTCTGAAAATAGATTTTTTTTTTAAAAAAACACAATTGGATTAAATAGTCCTGTATTCGTCCCACAATTGGGAAATATCAACATGAATCAATTGACACGGGCTGCCACCAGAGGTGCCAAAAAATATAGGCTTCCTCCAGGGCTTGAACCCTGATCTGATAACCACTGCGCTACAGAACAACTGTAGTATTTCTCTGTAACAACTTAAGTGCTCTACAGATCTACTGATACCAGAGTTGGCACTATATGCTTTTTGTGATTGGCCAACATAGATGAATTGTAGATGAATATATATATACAGTATATATGTATATATATATATATATATATATATGACTCATGTTCATTTTATCAATTACGATTCAGTGCTAGTTTGAGATCACTTTGTTACATTTTTCTTTTTTTGTATTTTAGTATTGTGCTTTCATTTCTAACCTTCTGTTAATCGTACCCCTTCTATCCACAACCCAGGTGTTGATCACATTGCACTCCTTATGTATTTAGCCAGATGCCTATACTTTTCAGTATCAACCCAACTCCTGCGTACAGTAGCCTGATCACCCTGTGCCCTGGCTGTCAGCTTTCCAGGCTGGCTGCGTTGACAAGGGGAGGCCACTAGGGCTGTCTGTCATGAGGTTATTCTCGGGGCGGAGACGGTTCAGCTGATTCGCTGACACCAGCTGCAACATGGGGGGTTGGAAAGGAGGGCATTTGGCGGGGATTTACAATGTGTATGTGGGAGCCTGTGTATGTGGAGCGGAGCTACTGGGGGTTAGCCTGGCCAGATGACAAATATAAGAGGAGATAAAAATCAAAATTTCATTTTATTAAATATAGATTTGCTCCCACATACAGATGGAGTCAAATCAAGCACATGTGACAATATGGAGTATATTGAGTGGCAGTGAGGAAAAGTTTTAGTCGTGACCCAGAATTTCTCACAACTGGATGAAGCCTGTGGAGGCCAATGTGTTCTGCATTTTGTGCCGGACTAATTTTTAGTTGATCAGTGTGAATATGATGTAAGGCAACATATAATAGTAGTAGGTGTTCATATAATAGCTAAATAAAAACAGCTTCTAACAATAACTCATAAAATTAATACAAATTCAGATATAACATTAAATATTTTAATAAATAAAAATTAATAAATAAATTATTTTCCTTCCTAGCTCAAATTCATTCAAATTTGGTTCCACTTATAATATTGATAGATTAAAAATAGATTAAAAAAAACATAATTTTGCAAGAATACTATAGAATTTTGTGTGACAAATGCCACGTAGATGTTTGAATATTACTGTCAGTGTTTTATTAAAATACTATGTTATTTTAGTTAGGCCTTAATATAATATATTTGGATTGGCCTTTGTAAACTAAAGAATAGCGTTATATTTCTAATCATTGACGAAGTTTAATTCATTTTGTTTTTATTTTATTCAGTCTTATTTTATTAGTGAAACAAAAATCCAAGAACTCTAAGTCTTTGTCTTCTAGTCTAACATACACCTAAAACACCACGTGTGTCATACACCGTGTGCCTTGCCCTTATACAGTGTGATCTGAATGCCATCCCATCAGAGAGACCATATCTTGGCCCCCTGCTGGAGTTTCGTCTGCGATCAGAAGATCAAAAGAATGATATTTTAGCTATACTGTTCCTATACAGTCTTAGAAGTCTTGACATTATCACCCGTCGATGCCCCCGCTCAGATTGCTCTCCCCTGAGATCTGCGTGACTTGTTGGCATGATGTGATCGTGGGATACTATCATGAAGTATCTGTGGCCCATCATCTGTGCAGAATAGTAGAGTACCTCTCAGTCTGGGATTTATTTTTGATATTTTAAGGGATGTTCTGGATACTTGAGAAAAAAAATAATACAAGTGAGTTTTATGTGGGGGAGAAAGATGGGGATAATCCCTTGATCTTCCTCAGGAGGTCTAAAAGACATGCCGATGCTGACTTTGGCCACAGGAGTCGAAGAGCCAAAGGCGCCAGAACGGTCCCTCATGTGGTGCCAGCACGGTGAGCCTTAGACAAACAGGGTCAACTTACAAAGATGGGACACGCACCCATTAGGGCTCTTAGTTAGGTCCTCAGATCTGCTCCATTCCTAATACTGTCAGTTATGAAGCTGCCATAATTATTCACAGCAGCTGCAGAGGGCCAGGTTATCAACTTATAAATGTGTTACATTCAGCCTCCAATAGAATAACTTCATTTAGGAGTCAATGATGTGTCACTTTAAGTGCATTTCTTATGACTGTGCATTAATATATATGTCAGATTGCCATCATTCAGCTAGTTTCCAACATGGATGAAATAAGTCTACTGCGGCGTCTCAGTCCAATCTTCTTTCTCAAACTCTTCCAAATTTGGTATGGAGTCTGGTCTTCAGTTCAATCCATTGGTTTTTATTTATGCCAAGATTTTTTGTCACCTTAACGTCAGTTGTTTTGGTCACTATTGTCTTGTTCTCTTTTTAAACTCTGCTCATATTACTCTTTTAAGCTCTTCTTTAAATAATAATATAATAGATAAAAAACACTAAATAAAGGCTCGTAGTTGAAAAAACACAATAAAACCAAGGAGTCAAATTCAGCCTGGGCTAAAAGCCAGTCAAAAGAGATGGGTCTAAGGTAGCTGTTTGAAGTGTCCGTGGTCTTTGGCGGCGTTGACATTTAAGGGAAGGTTTTTGATCCACAACCTTGTGGTCCATTGATGTCCAGAGGTTTACTGACAGTATTTTCTGACACCTTAATTCCAGACTGAACATTGTCATTGACCAGTGTCTCAATGGTTTCAAAGACTCCTCAGACATGTGTTTTACTGGGTTTCTTTCAGGTGTTTTTGAAGTTTTTGTTACGTGTACTTGTAGACCTCCATGCATTTCTTGGCAGTACTTCCACCTCAATGGTTTTGTGTTAACACATTTGGATAACTATGGTGAATGTATGGTAAATATATCTGGAAGAAAAAAATGTTAAATGGTTCATAATTTTGTTTGTTTTGCATACTTTTCTAAAATGTTTTGTGCATTTGGAAAGTAAAACTATTTTTGTAGCTTTCTAGATAACACAAGTATGATCAAATACAGTGTTTTTTTTGTTTTTTTTTAAATCTAACTCTTTATCAGAGAACCTACTTCAAGGTGTAACATTTTGTCCTCAACTCTAGACAATACCTTAGACCTCTATTATCGTCCTATCATCATGACAGCTTTTAATTCCTGCATTAGATAAATGGGAAATTGACTCTTCAGTGTTTTCCCATTATAGGAACAGCATCGTGACACTGCAAATGAGATGGAGTTCAGACATTAGTATTCTTTTAATTTGACCCAAGGCACCTCCGTGCAATCAGATCTGAAGCCAAAGCACTTAGCCTATGCTAAGGATTAATGACAGTCATCTAAAACAATTTGGGAGCCAATCAGTTGAACTGAGGAGGGTAAATCTAATATGATAATTTATCTGCATCAATGCGACTCGCCTGGCAGGGAGGACTATGTTAATTGCACGACCCTTACCTAGTGACTGGATGCACACAGCTGGGTGCGCGTGATCTAGCTCTGCTATTAGGGAACTTTGAAGGGACTTTGGAGTTTGCCGGAGCGACTTCTCCTTGGAGGGCGATGGGAAGTGAACCTCGCTGCTTCACACTGAGCGCAAGTCCTGCTCCCCTCAACCGCTCCCTTTTCAATTTCCATAATGTGCCCGCCTCCGATGACATGACAGCACGGCGCAAATAAGTGTCTATATTGGTATCAGATGAAGACGTAGAGGACGGGCTCTTTAATGTGGTTGCAAGACGTCCCCAAGGGACCATTTTTGCTACCACAGAACATCAGTTACACAGTTACAACAATGGTCTTCTAATTGATTCGTTTAATTAGCCGGAGATGGAGTTTATGTTACAGCCTGTCATCCGGTATCATGGGGGGGGGGGTCCTCAGTAGTCTACAAAGCCACCCTCTTACCCCACAATTGTCAGACCTCCATTAAAGTGTAATTATATGCAAATGAAAGCTACAAATAGAAATTAAAAAAAAAAAACTTGACCATTGAAACAATCCCTGTCGTTTTGTTCCTGTTTTTCTACTAGTGAAAATACCTATTCAGATATGTAGCAACTAGATGTGTGGTTTTTTTTATACTTACATTAGAGATCTTTTGCACCACTTGTGGAAGACAAGCAGTTAATCAGTGCTTTTGATGGAGAGGTACCTCGGTAAATCAGCGGCCAGCCTTGTATTGTGAGTGCACTTGTGTTCAGTGTGCAGGCCTTGAAAGGGAGGCTATAGGGATCAGAGGGGCCTGTATGGGGGTGTATGTAAGAGTTTCTATTTAAACTGATGCCCTTCCACAAAAACAGCCACCCTTCCAAGTCCTATAGACCCTCTCACCCCCCTTCTTCTCTGGCCTACTTGTCTCCAGTATGGAGTTGGAGCCACAGAGCTCAGAAAGAGCAGGGGAGTGATTACAACTTCCTTCAGTGTGAATGGTGCAGATGTCGGCCTGGCCTCACTCAAGCCGAACAATGGCCTCAAAGGCGTCCGGACACAATGGGTCTTTCTCCTTTGCCGGAGATGTCTCTCTATAGCAGCTTGCAGCGCAGGGATGCTAAGCAGGTGGCACAGAGACGGAGACAGAGGCTGAGACAGGAACAGGCCTTTTAAAGTACCCCAAGCTGAAAAGCATCAGTGGGTTACATGTGTGGAGGAGTCGGCGTGGATTGCTTCTGTGGTCAGTCTGGGCATTAGTGTCTGGAGGTGTCATTTAGCTGCGGATTAATCCGGCTGCCTGTTCACTGGGGATTTTCCCCTCCATTGACAGGCCACTGAAGAAGCAGGGATTGATGTTCTGTGGCGTCTTTTTTTTTTCTTCTCTGATCTGCCCGGGCCTGGCTGAAGATTGAGAGCTCTTGTGCTCTCGTATGATAGGGTTAGTGAAAGTTAACACCCATAACTCCTCCATTTTTCAGTCTCTCCTTTCATCCCCAGTAAATAAAAACATCAATGTTAGTAGGGCCTAGTAAGAACCAACAAAGGACCAATAAAAGTTCATGATAGGAGGCTGCTTAAAATGAGAGGCCAAATGAAATAATGCTTGAATTAAGTCCTGATTACACCAGGTTTGAAACATTCAAAACAGACATTCAATTAGAGCTTTATTTTGTTAAAAAAAAAGATAACTATTAAATTAAATATTTAGAGGTTTTACATGAAAAATCCTTCATCAACATTTAACCAGATATTGCTGCACCAAAGATCATCAAACATTATCCAAAAAAGCCTTAATTAATACCAAAACCCAAGTTCAAAGTAAAGCAGAAGTAAGGCTTTTTTTTTTACAAAAGATAAACTGAGCTCATTTCAGAAATAAACTTAAATTCATCAGTCACATTTCTAAAATATCTGAAATTACATTATGTAAATTTAGACAAAAAGCAAACAGGTAGCAATATATACATACATACCAAACATTCCCAAAGAAAATTACCAAAGGATTCCACCATATTACCTGTAGAATATTTTAAACTAACAAAATAAATACCACAAGCTACATTTTAGCCAAATGTAAGCAACAATAGCTCAGTACAAGAATTTGGTTAAAAACAATGGTTAGCTTAGCATAGCAATACAATACCTACAGATTGGACAGAGGATCTGAAAGATAAAAGATAAAAGTTAGTATAATTTCTGAAATATACCACAATACAACAAAATCACAAAAGATCAGAAAAAACTTGGCAAACAAAAATTAGCATTTAAATTTATCAAATCACAACTAAACATTGCCCCTAAATTAGCTAAATGCTAAAGCAAAAAAAAAAAAAATAGGGAATCATGTATTAGGGTTAATAAAGTGTCAGAAAATCATGATGAAAAAGAAAAGACGCTGGAATTTAATTTGACGAAATTTGACAAAAACGTTATTATTCAGGTATATAATAACTCACTTGCATGTTCTGTTGTTTATAATTTATTGGCGTTTGTGTTTCCTATGTTTGTGGCGTTCTTGCTGATGGTGTTTACCAGACCACATGTTTGCAGCCTCAAACAGAACCACCCTGGTCTTATGGATTTGCAGATTTAATTATGACAGCGTGAGTGTCCCACCGTTTGTTTACAACATCCCCAGCCACTCTCTACGGGGCTGAATAATTTGCTCTTCACTTCCCCGACTGTGTGGCATTACTGTGATTTTCTTGGGCCCATTGGAGAGCAGTGGGGACCAAATGAAGAGGAGTCACCTGGAATCTCCTTCCAAGGTCTCACAGAGTTAACATGTAATGAATAAATTAATATCTAATGAAGGAGAGAAGGCAATGTTTTCGCTCAACCCTGCACTGGTGCCATGCAGCCAGAAAGAGGTTGCAGAGACACAAATGCTGCGGTTAATGCTGCAAATTGACAAACAACATCAAAAAAGATGAGATATAATTGTGCTAAATGCTTTGTGTGCTCCCCTACTGTGCTCACTTGTGCAGAAGTTAATGTCATCTGTACTTTTGTTCTTTTTTGTTTCATTCGTGTTTTCTCATCTGCTGAGGTTCATGCCAAAGCTGTGCTTTCATCACAGTAAGAGCTGATTAAGGATTTGACTCCTGTAAGTGTTTTTCTCTCTTTGAAAATAATTGGTTTAATAATAATTATAATCAGCCACAATGTCTTACACTTTCTTTGGCTAATCTTTTTTTTATTTTTTATTAATCCACTGTTTCACCATACAATACATTTTAATATTTTAAAATACAATTTTAAAACATTATCAGCCTTTGTTTTTTAATTCCAGAGTTTGGTAGAGTCAATGTATTGAACCTTCAGTTATTAGCACAACATTTTTAGCATTGACGGTTTTCACTGCCAAATTTAATTCTCTCTGTGAAAAGCAAATAATTAAGAAAATTGATTGAACATTCTGGGAGGTTTCTCAATGAGAGCTTTGATTGGAAAAAATTTGGTTTTAAAATTGGGAGAAAAAGAACAGATTGTTTGCGAGCAGCGAGGGGTTGAGGTCTGTGACATTTTACAGCATAGAATACAGTAACAAATATTTAATCATCGGCCAGAAATACCAAGCGATGCATTAAAGTTTAGCGCTGAATGTGCATGACCTTGGAGACCGGTGGCCGTATTACAGTGATAAGGTCATCTGAGATGGACAGAATGAAAACGATGAGACAAAATTTGCTGATTTTTGTGCTATGCACAGTCTGGATACTACATGTCAAAAACAAACGCAAAAAAAAAAAAAAAAAAAACAAGATCCTTGCTGTTATCGACTAAAAGTGGCCTGACGGTCATTTCAGTCTCTGGGCCAGTGACTAAATGACAATAATATTTTTTTTTTTCATCATTAAAGTGCTTTACTTTGTCATTTAAGAATGGGGAAAAACTATTTTTTCTAAAATATTTGGGCGTTTTTGTATTGAACACTGATGTGGCCCTCCAATGAAAAGATGTTAGCAGCAGTGGCTGCTAGCTCATACAAGTTTGAGACCCCTGTCTTAGACCCTGGAAATATGATTCATGTTTTTACCAAAGAATAAGAAGATCAGTGGTGGTAACTGTGTCTTAACCCAGTGATGGACTGGTGAACTGTCCAGGGTTGTCGCCTTTTCAAATCCTTACCCATGACAAGATAACCAGACAGCATTGACTACACCGTGCTGAACCTACAAGTCTTTTAAACAACGACACTGTGCTGGAGACATGCACTGAGGATCAACTGTATTAACAAATTACACGTATGAGTTCATGCTACGTTTGCACCAACCTTCTAGAAAAGGTTGATTGTGGAAGGAAAGAAATCTCCACCTAATTCTCCGTTCAGCGTTTCCTCCTCGTTCCCTCTCTTTCCGTGCGGTGACTAACCACCTCATCATCCCTCTGTGTTAGCGCCGTGTCTGCAGTGTGGTGTCTGCTGTATATCGGTGACAAAACAATATGCCCACAGATTTACCTTTCTTGTTTCTTTTGTCATTGAGGGATTTTAATGCGTCATTGGCACACGTGCAGGCCGAGTCCTGCTGGGCCGTTGCTAATGTCAAGGCCCCCTCGTGTGAGTACATTATCTCTGAGCCTTCCTATTATTCTGGGACAGTCTCTGACTTCTAATGTGTTCATCTACACCTCCCCGGATATGTGGTGTCATTATGAAGCAAACTAACAATCCATTATCTTCATCTCGGTGTCGTTACCGCGAAGCAATACTCTATTAGCTTAAGTTCTGTTGTTTAGTCCTCTTCATTTGCATGATTGAAAAGTTGATGGCCAACAAGTACTGATCCAAATTTATCTGCACAAAGGAGGAGAGAGTACAAGTCAGCAGAATTAAATCCATTGTCCGGAGCTGTTTTCAAAATACAGTTTTTAAGGATGAGACATATGTTTTCAACCAAGTGTGTATATCAAAAGGACACAATATATTATAGAGTCAAATATATAAATCCAATTTGTGACTTCTTTATATTTTTTTAAATATTATTTTGTGAAAAACGTTTAGTTTCCCATTTTAAGTAACTTCAAGTACTCTTTTGGTTGCATTTTACTTCACTGCTATATTTGTAAATTGCATACCATTCCATTTCCTAGTCTTAGCATTTTTTTAAAAAAAAACTTTGACCTTATTCTAGGCTTTTAGAAAATCTTAGCTTTTGTCAACAACATTTTTATTCTTGTCTTATATTAGCTATATTACGGCTGATTCATAGTTTTTCCCATTTTTACTTCCCTGATAGGTATGTTTTGCCATTATGGCTAATTTTAGCATTTCTGAGACCTATCTTGGCTTTAATTTAAGGCTAGCATTATGATTTTATAATATAACATTATTACTGTAGCTATTTCGGAACTAATCTCAAATCTGTCTTGACTAATTTTTACATTTTGTCTTTTTGTTGTTTTTTGTGTTTTTCCTCTTCATCTTGTACCAGGCCACGAACCAATATCCTAGTACAATAGTGTAGTACAATATCATTGAATGTGACGCTTCCTTCTTGTTTTTTTTTTTCATAAATATATTCTAACTGTACAAATGCCTGACAGAAGTGGCCTCAAGGATAAAGCCAGGAAAACCAATCAAACCAGCCAATCAGTGTTTATATGAAATATAAACAAAGTATCTGCTAAAGGTGAGACATATTAACCTGTAACCCAAACTGAATGCTGTGGATATATTTAGCTCTTGAAGGCACTTAGTTTACACTTTGATCCAAAAATCTCTGCCGACCTGCACGTTTGCTGAGTTATCAGAGGAAATACCAGAGCTTTCACTGCTCACAGCCCACAGTACAATAAATGAAGCAGAATGAACCGGGAGGAAGGGTGAGTGTTCTCGAACTGTGCAAGGCGGCCGACAGAGCATGTTAGTATGAACGTGGTTTTTAAATATTTTAATATTTATATAAATATACATTAACTTGGAAATTAAAGGCCGTTTGTTATAGCTAAAGGATAATACGCAAAGATAAGCACCAAAAAAGTTTACAAAAATAAGACCAAAATATAGGCAAAAAGTTTTCGCCTAAACAAAAAGGTAAACCCTTGTTGAAATTTAGCTTATGCTAATTAGAAATAAAATTCTTGGAGACAAAATGAAAGTTTTAGGGAACAACTTAAGGTGAGCAGTACTGCTAACTGCTGAAAAATATGCTGAAATTGCCTCAAAATATCTGCCACCAAAATACAAAGTGTTATCCAAAAATAAATTAAAGTAATGTGTGAATACATATATGTTATTATTATTATTATTATTATTATTATTATTATTATTATTATTATTATTATTATTATTATTATTATTATTATTATTATTATTATTATTATTAGAGATGAATAAAGTGACAATAATGACTTTCCTGATCCCTGCGCTGCCCTCGAGGCTAGCTACTTGATTTTCCTTTGAGTTTATCAGCAGCTGACATCCATTGAGTTCCATTACTGCCACCTGCAGAGTCTCTTTCTATTCCAAAGGTAGTACCTGTTTTTCTCCTTTATACAGAGTAGCAGGTGCATGTTCTCTCACCATAAATCTGCAGTTTTTACGAGGAGCCCCATCAGCGTCACACCAAAAACAACAAAGTCCCTCACTGTTCAGCCCATTCTTCTTCTGACATGTTTGCGCACTGACATCGCTGACCACTCACTGATTAATATCTCTCATGGTCCATTCTTAGACAGGGGGGCATTGGGAGGGCACAACCTTGAGGGTTTGAGGAAATGGCTTCAATAAGCAGGGGGTCATCCTTCTCCACATTCTGCAAGGATAACCACCACTGTTTTCACCTGTGACTAACTGCTCACTGTCCTTCTTCACCAGCAGCAGACCAGCGAGACGTCCTTTCCCCCGTGAGCTTCTGGAGTCAACAGTTGGACCTGAGAGAACAATAAAACAGTGTCAGTTTCTGCAAGAAAACAGAGGCAAAGTGAAAGAGGAAACAATTCGTCCACAACAGGACACACGGCCGTGGAGGATAACCTGCCTTCAAAGATGCCGGGGTGGTGTATTAGAATAGATTGGAGGTGGCGTACTTCAAAAAGCTCGGTGCAGCTCCCTGAGCTGTTTTTCCTGCTATTCTTGTGCTTTGGTTTTGGGTTTCTATAAGTAGCCCAGCATCCTGTCCCTCTGTGGTCTCAGGTGGATAAGTTTTGTTTTTGTAGCTGTGGCTGAGTCTTTAATGGCTCTCTGAGCTTCCACCGCTTCTGTTGGCAGTGCTGATTGGCCTTTTACTGATGGACATGTGCTGTACAGTGACCCTCAGTGGTTCTCATTAGGTTTGAATTTTAATTGTGGATATTATTCTAGTAGTTTATAGTCTACAAATCACTTCACCTTCTTTTCTAAGATATTTCTCAAATTCACAGTCAACAGTAATGGAACAGTGAATACAATACACTGACCTTCAAAAAAAAGCAACAGGCACATCGACATTTTAATAAAGAGGACATTTGAAACTTGTGGTTTGTTAATGTCCTCAAATCTTCTTTGTCCGTGTGTGAGAAAGCATCTGTTCTACACTGGGCCTAAGTGTCACTGTATCCTCCAGAACCTCCAAGATAAATACAGGTCTGGAGAAGAACCAGTCTGTAACTTTGAGCAGACCCTTCCCCGACCGTCTGTCTGCCTCTGGNCAGCTTTTGTGTCCTTTTGAAACTTCTTGTCCACGTTGATCGGTGGTTTGTTACCACCTTCACCGCCCACAGCACTCACAGGCACACATGGTCTATTGTTTGCAGTGGCCCGGGCTGATTAGTGTGCACGCACCAACAGAGCTGCGAGGGAAGCCACTTAAATGACCTCGGTGCTGTAATTGCGTACAGTCTGTGGTTACCTGGTGGTCTAAACTCTGCCCACAGAGCTCCTCAGCTCCCTCTGGCCCACCTGCAACACAGAAAGTCACTGGGTGGCCGGTGTAGTCTCTCTCTCCCTCTCCCTCTCCCTCTCTTATCCGGTGTCTCTCACTCTCTCTTCCTCTGGACCTCCCTTTCCTCCTAATGGCTTCTGACTTTGTCTGGCTGTCCTCTACACTGGCCTGAACCCTGGGTCAGCCTCCCGATTAATTACAGCCTCTGCTGATTACGGGCTGTGAGAGGGAAAGTGGCGGAGCTAGTGGCGGGTCCAAACTGGGCAGATTGACTGTTTATTTAACCATGTTCTTATCCCTGGTTTAGGGTGTCCAGGCCATTGTTTCCTCACGACCTGTGACATGTGCTGCCTGAAATTAATCATGCTATTCATATACAAGTGTCCAAGGTATTTTTAGTTGGCTTTAGTTTTTAGCAGACGTGCAAAACACAGCCTCAGATTGACAATAAGACATAATGATTTTTCATTT
The DNA here is from genome assembly GCF_000523025.1 of Cynoglossus semilaevis. Lineage (NCBI taxonomy): Eukaryota > Metazoa > Chordata > Actinopteri > Pleuronectiformes > Cynoglossidae > Cynoglossus > Cynoglossus semilaevis. The sequence continues at coordinate 7,597,201 of NC_024322.1, read as the reverse complement.
ACTTTTGATTGGCCTAACATGGTTTCTATTTAAATATTTGAAGTTTATTTAATATATCTATATATGTATGTGTTATACTGTACAAATACAGTATATATATTTATATATCTATACTTACAGGTGTGTGTGCGTGTGTGATAAGAAAGCTGATAGAAAGAAAAGTTTTTTCAAGCTTACATTTTAGCTTTTGCATGAGCTTTAAGTTTTAGCTGTTTTTGCTACATTCTGTTTTTAACATGTTGTTTAGCTGTTTAGCTTTTTAGCTGTTAGCTAAAACATCTTCAAATGTAGTTTCAATAATCCTTTGGCAGTTTTCTAACTTTAAGCCATTTTTGTTGTATTTAATTGTAGCTACCTTTCGAAAATGTCCCCTCTTTTATTACTAACTGAGGCGCTCCTTAAAATGATTTTATAGTATTATAGATAATATTTGTTTTAAAACGAACATTGATATTGCTCTAATGTATGGCTTCATTGTCATGTTACCGTACACAGGCTGAGCTGGGCTCTAGTGTGAAAGGAAGGTGTGGAGGTGCACCAGTGCACCATCAACCTCTTTAATGGGTGCAATCATGGTCTGGTGTACTGATTGTGCAGTGGGTGGTGTGGACAATGAGGGCGGAGAAAGGGAAATGTGCACGGCAGCTTTCCATTATGAGATAGTGTGTATTACTGTAATCCAAAGGGCCTCCTGCTCACTGTGGCATGTGCCAGACTCCTGGGTGGGCAATCTCAGAGACAGTGGGGAGGCCCGACTTATTTCTGGGCACATTTGGCATGGCCTGGGTGGCTGTGAAAAGATGTAGCAGTGGAACAGAAGTCATAAAATGACATTTTGACTTTTTTTATGTGCCAAAAGGTGAAAAGTGAACGTTAGTTGTTGCGTTACACCTTTTGGTTGATGTGGAATTGCTTTAGTTGAATTCAAAAAAACCTTCAAACAAAACCACAGTATTTCAATCTACCTGTCACATATACTATATATATACACTATATATATATATATATATATATATATATATATATATATATATATTTCCTTCTATTTGTTTTATGTTAAATGCTAAGTTTAGTTTTTCTTTTCTTTCCTAATTGTTACTCATGGATTGGCTAATTTGTTTTTGTTTTTTGTTGGGTTTTTTTTTTTTTTACTTGTTTATATTTTTTCAGTTTTCAAACATGTTTTGGCTTTTTTTTAACTTCCATCAGTCTTTGTTTTGTTATTTACCATTATTTTATATGAACTATTACTATATTATACATACTGTAATTATACAGACAGGTACATCTGTATATATATTAATATAACTGTATATTTAATGTATGTGCCTTATAGGCCTCACATCCCTCTCTCATGCACACAGTTACAATAAAAATTAAATGAACACTATGAAAAAAAAGGACATGGGTAAATACATTACTGTGACAGTATTCACAAGTATTTGTTCAAACTGACCGTTTACTATTACATTTTTAAGGTGCACACAAAGGGCTGGACACAAACAACAAAAAAAGTACACATTTGGAATAGCACAAGTGCAATTATTAATAAATCATTTTTATTTCATTACAGGTCCACTCCTCCTGTAACTTCATTATTTGAGGTTAAGGTGTCAGAGAACCTCACAGTGGGCTGCCCACAGTGATCTTCTCAAGGCTCTGGAAGCGCCTCAGGAGACTCTTTAAATCTCCCAATGTTCCGTCACAAAGCTTATCCCAGTCAGTGCTCACGGCACTGGGCTGGTACTGGGGCGATGCTCTCTGCTGAGACGGGAAGACGAGGTACGTTCTCCACACTGGATATGTGTCTCCTGCCTGTTACGGTGTCTCCAAGAAACAGTTCTGCCCCTGAATACTGTATACTCCCAAAGACACACATAAGTGGAGGCATTAGTCTTACACCACTTATGATTGTCACAGATACTGAACTTAACAATGATGATTGTCCAAAGGTCATGACCCTGCATGACCTAAGCTCAGACGGGAAGGTTGTCCGGAGTTTCCTGCGTAGAATAAATGGGAAATCTCCACTTCCCAGACCTCCCAGTAACCCTCCAATGCAGGAGATTTACGAGCCCCACTGAGGACTCCCCTGATTGGGTTTATGACAGGACTTCCACTCGGCTCTCCACTTCTGTCATTAGGAGCCCCTCATCTCTAAACTTAGAGCCCTGGAGCAGCTGTAATAGGTGTGTGATTTGTCTCTTCACCCATCTCTTTTATGCCCACACATGCACAACCACATGGAATGGCGGACACATCTGTACAGTCAGACTCGTAAAAGCATAATATTGTTGTTGCAGACAGACATGACATCATTGTATTGTAATACCGAGTGAGAGCAGAGGGGGCAGAGGGTAGTTCAGGAAGCATTAAAACGCCATGTGTCAACAGCAACTTGACACTGTCAACATGGCATCAAATCAGTCGGTATTAATGATGTTTCTTTTACTGTAGGCCAATCAAACACATGGAATAACAGGGTTGTGTTTTTCCACAGGCTTTAATTTATCTGCCTTTAAAATATTTCTTAGTATCTTTTAGTTGTAATCATCGATAATTTGCAAAATATTTTAAATGTATACATTTTTGCAGATTGGGTGTTTTCCTGATTATATTTTGCCTTATTTGGCCATTGCTAACCCTATTAATTTTTTTACTTAAAAAGTTTAAAAATTGATATTTGCTCTGATTTGACTGTGAAATAAAAAAAATCAACACTCAACACATTATATTGATAAAATTTTCTATTACACTATGACATGTATTTGGCCAATTTTTCACATTTATGGAGTTAAGGATCAGGTGTACCTATATTTACAAATATGAAAGGCTTTTTAAATATTTGTTTAATGTACAAACATGTAGCTTATGTCTAGCTGTAGGCTACTGTGAAACAAGCCTGTGTCGTTGCCTTCCAACAGTAATCACAGCTGGTGGCATTAAAGTGCAATTGATCCGAGCAATAACGTCTGAAATGGGCTCTAAAATTTTACTACATCTGCTTCTCAGTAAGTTATTTAAGGCCCACTCTGTAGAGAGAGAATAGAAGGCTGCAGCTGATTCTGTAAAACACAACTGCATGTTCTTGATATTGTTGAGGTACTTAACATTACTTTTGTTACTTTACAAAAACAACAAAGTACACAGAACACTGTTTGAATAAGTGCAGTATGTGGATGAATGTGAGAAGTTGGCTCTTGAAATGATCTTCGCAAACTTCTGTACTACTAGACTCTGTGTTGAGGGAACAAAAGTTTAAAAAAAAAAAGATTTTTATCTAATGTGAAACCAAACTTCTAGATTTCTTCAATTTTCCAGTCTTTTACTGCAGATGCAAGATTAAGAGAATTAGCAATCTGTTTGTATCAAAAGATGGGATTTATTACATTTAGGTTAGACTACTGCAAGTCTCTGCCACCAGGGTGTCCAAAAGCTCTTCCTTTTCTTGTTGGTGCTCCCTTCATGGGGCGACAAATCACATCATCTGCCTCCATCTCACCCTGTCTTCTGCCCCCTCTGCGTTTACACCGACTATCTCCATGCCCTCTTTAACAGCATCCACAAATCTCCTCTGAGCTCTTCCTATTCACTTGTCTGACAACTCTCCGCTTCCTCAGTGAGTGATCGGATTTTGTTTTCTTTCATTTTACACAGTCTCTTTTGTTAAAACTATTTCATTATAATATTGACTAAATACGTTCCCTCATTTCTGTTCCTCTTGCAGGTGTTTTTGGCGGGCATAACCATAAAGATCATTGTGGCAAGTATCTTTAGTAATTATGAGCTTTACAGATGAAAATACTGTTTTACTTTAGCAGATATTTAATACAACAAAACATGCAAAATTTGACAGAACAGGAAGACCTGTTGTGGGCTTTTCTGATGAGCTGGAACACCTTCAGTTTCTGTTCTTTCAGTTTTGTGTCACAGCCTAATGAGTCACCTAGCTTTATGATGACAATAACAGACGTAACGCTGTTTCTTGACCGAAGAACTTTATCATCAAGACACTCGCACGCTCTGGTGTTGGCTGCTTCCTAGCGGGGGAGTTTGTGTAGGAGCTTCTTGTGTTCATGTGTGGAACCACATCCAGGGCAGGAAAAGAAGAGAAGATGGGGGACGCTCTAATTAAAGCCAAAGGAAGAGTGTCATCTGCTGTGAACTCACAAGCAGGGGCCACAGCAAATCAATGGACAGCCAGAACTGTCATCAGCAGCAGCAGCAGCTCCCGATCAGAGCAATTGGAGGGGAACAAAAAAGAATGAGAAAGACTCAATCGGGGAGCTTCTACCACCTGTGCAGATTAAGAGAAAGTGGGGGAGAGAGGAGAGAGACATGGGCAGAGGGAGAGAGTGACGCCATGACTCAAGCTGTTGAGAAATGCTGGAGATTTGTCAGGTCTTCATTTATAGCTGACAATTTTGTCATCATCACCGAGGACATCTATTTGGATAAACAAGAGCACAATTGTACGAACATTGGCTGTGGTCAGTGTGATCTAAAGAACCTTTAAAAATATCGATTTCTTTTGGGATGGGGGAGAGGGGTGATGATAGAGGGTCAAAAATGCTACATGTGATGAGAAATGTTCCTGGCAATATTAAAAGAGTTCAGTGCCCCATAAGAAGTATCAGAGCCCTCCTGTCTCTGTGAGCTGCAGCTCTCCGCCAGCAGACGGAGGGAGCTCTGGATCAGATTCTTACGCAAACACAGCTACATAAACGGCATGTTCTCGTGGCATTAGCATTTCCAAATGTTCACATCCAGCGTGAATGTGACTATTTTTATATCATGACCAACTCTGTCAGATGAATGAATTCTGACAAGGAGATTCTGCATACAAAAACACAGCAGGTTCAGAGGCGACGGGCCCAGCGGTCCAATGGTGAGGGTCTCTGACGTTCTCTCTGAATCTCTTCATTCACTGCCCTCCTGCTCCTGATGCTTCTTTAAATGGCTGCCTGTGTTTCAGCGCTGTTAGAGTCCACAGAGGCAGTGGGGCACAGAGCCATGCATTAACTGCTGTGTGATTCCACTGGCACATACACCAGACTCTGGTGTAGTAGAAGGCCAACATTAGCGTTAGCAAAAGAATAACGCCCAGGAAGAAACTGTCCATTCGTCAAGACTGGACCTACAGTAATGACCGACCTTTAGAACTGGAAAAACAAATGTGTGTTTAGTGACTATCTATTTCATTGTATTTCTTTAATATGCAGTACACCCTACATCTCAGAAGACTGTATTAATTTGATTCCAACCCGTGGTCTCTGGTGGCACTAGCAGACATAAAAAGCAGAGTTTCAAAGGACTGCCATCTCCATATGTTCACTACGATAATCTTTTATCTGCCATCCCTGACTCCGGTTAACTCTCTTCCTCGCCTGTGGCAACAATTTTATTTCTGCATCAATTAGCGCAGTGATTAATACTACAACCAAACACTTTAGAGGTAATGGCACGCAATTAACATCTTTCCTCGTCATAAAGCGAAGGTTACACACTCACAACAGCACCGTTTTTTTACTGTCTGGTGCAGAGAAAATGATTTATTTCATAATTTATATGCAGGATTGGAAAAAGTCGACTGCATTTTACACCATCGCTGCCTTGGAGTAATTATAGACAACTGACAATAAATGTTGCAAATCAGGACAGTGTGAGAACCAACAGATTTATCAGCACACGCACACACAAACAGAGCTGTGTTAAAACAGTTCCAGTAACATCGTCTCCTCTTCTTTACACATTTCATCTTCATCTCACCGATGTTGTCTTCTCTATCCTGGTCTTTCATACACTGGGTCTGGATTCTAATATCAATCCTCTTAGCATCGTTAGCATCTCAGAGGTCTTTATTCATTACCAGGTCCTGATCCTGGTCCATTGTGTGTGTCTTCTAGAATTTTGTTCAATGGTAACAACAGGATGTTGTCTGCAGTTTCTGGGTACTGAGCTGTGTTCATTTATGAGGAGATTTTTGCAGAACTTTTACAGAAGGTGTTGGATGTTGAGCAGAGATGTTTTGCTTAACCATCAAAGTGTGCAGTATATTCCAGACAAACTTACTTAAATGTGTAGAAAAGGAGGAGTAATGGAAACCCCCCCCCCCCCCAGCTTCACTCTTTTCTCATTTCCTGTTTTCTAATTACAAACCCACTGGTACCAGGAGGGTGTGCATGGCTAAATAGAGCTGTAGGGGCCTGTCATGTGCGTAGTAGTGGAGAAGACGTCCTCGCGGCACTGAGGGATGAGATGATTTGTCGTGATTGACAGCTACCTTGAGACCGGCCTGATGGAGTTGTCAAAGCTGTATGCTAACAGCCTGTTTCCCTGCTACTGCAGATGTGCCGCGCTCCGCTGTGCTGCACACACACACACACACACTCATGCCACATGTACGTGCAAGGTGTTTTACAAGCATCATGGAAACTCAAATATTTATTAGGACAACGGTTTAAAATGCAAGATGAGAAGAGACTGTCAGGTTTCCATGTTTTCGGGGGTTACTCTAGTATAAACAAACAGTAGTACTGACAGTCTTGCGTTGCCACCTCTTTCACATCACAGCCTTGTTTTTTTTACCAAGCCAAGACACAGATGCGTTTAAGGGCTAACACCGGGTGTGTGAACACAACGGCAATCCTGCGTCTGGGAACTCAGTGGGAAGACTATCCCGTTTCTCACTTGTGCTGTTGGAAGAGGGTGTTCCTTTTACACGAGTGGATTGTGTTACTAACAAACAAAGTTGAGCAAAATTCCCAGTGAAAATCTGTTTATGAGCGATTGCTATGATTTTGACTGGTATGATTCATCACAGGCGTCCACAGAGAGGCAGTGGGCAAAATGTCTTCCCACCTGTAGTGGATGTAACCAGAGAGGGCTGTCGTTAAATTGTTGTTTAAAAAATACAAATCCATTTTTTAATTTTGGATATTCAATGGAAGGTTGATGTAGACATCTTCATCATTATCAGATTATCATCAGATTATTATGTTAAACCACTATTATTTTACTATACTAGATTTTCTAACGCCTTCTTTCCCTGTTTCAACATTTCCTCTAAATATGGGCACCATCAGTGTAAACAATACCCTAAAACAGTGTTTCCCAAACTTTTTTTTCTGGGGACCCATATTTTAAAAGTCACAAACCTTCACGAAGTCAATTAACATTATTTGTAAACTCCTGGGAAACATGAGGCGAGATGACCCAAAAGAAAAACTCTTGCGACCCACCTGAGGGGCTTGAGCCAGTCTTTGGGAAACAATGCCCTGAAGCAAGAGTCAGCAACTATATTTGTTAGAGGGACAAATATTTTCTGGATAGACACCTTGGACATTTTTGTCCATTGGAATCACAAATGGTGGTGATTACTGATAGTTATAGCTAAGTCTCTGATTTATTTATTTATTTATTTATTTATTTGGTGATGATTAACAGTGTATCAACACCCCGACCCGTTGACAGGATGTCGTTTTCACCTGAGGTGTAAGGTGTAAATGAGGGGGTGGTGTGAAACACCTGATGTAATCTTAACAGCTGACCTGGAGTCTGTGTTTTGTATATGAATGTTGAATGAAAGCTGACGTCTTCACTCACCTCTTAACTCAAGATTTTTTTTTTTCAGTTGTTTTAATAGTGGAGACAGGTATTTTCTCTTTCATCTTTTGAAAGACAATTTTGAAATCCAGACGCAGTCCAGATTGAACCTGTGACCGCAAGTTGATGATCGCTGGTATAGAGTCTCAGTCATAGTAACTTTGCGGATGTATTTGGATACCTCCCAGTTTACTCCAAGGATGATGGTGAAAAACATACAAATATTTAAAAAGAGATGGATGAGTTTGATCTGAGTTTAAAACGTGCTGCAACAGATTTGTCAAAAAGTCAATGTATGTGTTTGTTAGTGGTTTTAAGGAACTGCTGTAAAAGGGAACAGTTCCGAGGGGATGGTGATATTGACTCAGTGGGAGAATGAAATGACCAGCTCCACTTTGTACTTGGCCACCGGATTTCTTCTCTGGCACCAAGTCTCCTTTCCCCCTCCTTTTCTATCTCAGTCTTTTTACGACTTGTTCTTCTTGCACTTTTTCATCTCTGGAAACAAAAGCTAAGTGTTTAGCTTAGAGAGTCAGATCAAGGCCCAGCTCCTTCCTCCCAGGAAGAGGTGGAATAACAATTATGGCTGATGTTGGAATCAGCCTGTGCCTTCTGTTGGAACCAGACTCCCACATCTGCGCCGCACCTCTCTCTCTGTCTCTCACGCAGCTGCTACGGAGGCTGGGGACGCTCCAGTCCAGTGCTTCCCGGCTCCCATCGACTGGAAGTCTCTAGGGAAGCAGTTGACTGGCACCCAGACTGCCAGCTAGATGATGGATCCTATCAGGAGAATCAGAAATGACACGGGGAGGTGAGGCTGCCGGAGTGGCCTCCAGTGAACCTGAGGAAGAGGGGCAGATGCGGTCAGCTGCTTCCCTCCGAGTGTGTGCGTCTTTGTGCGTCTGTGCACGCTGGTGTTTTTCAAGACTCTGATAAGTTATACGCTTGCGTCTCTATAGGTGTGTGCATCTTAATGTCCCTGTCTGTGGGCGGCTATTCTGGCACATGTCTCTTTTTCTATCCTTCTTTTTTTTAACACTCCAGTCACGTTCCCCATCTGGATGGGAAGTATTTCATTAGCTACAGAAAAGTTAAGCTTTAATTTTGAAAGCTGACAAAATTTCAGTTTGTCACGTCTGTAGTTGGACGTTCCCAAAACTGTGACAGATGCCAAATAACACATGTTGAAGTAAATAAATAAGTGCATTAGACAGATTGAATAAAGTAAAATAATTAGATAAATCCTGTATCTGGAAAAAAAAAAACTATAATTGGATTATACACTGGAACCATTATTATTAGGTGGAAAAATAAATGAACACATGCACACATATTTTCAATGAATTATTCCTAATATTTAAACATCTGATAATTATTAAATTATTTGTGCAGCACACTCAATGTAATCTTTTTTTTTGGTTGTTTTCAACTTTTTGTTTAATCCAATTTTTTGATTTGATATGTATGTGTGTCTATATATCTGTATATCTATGTATATATATGTATACAGAGCCATGTTTTTGTTATTCTAAATGAGGCCTGGAATGGAGCTGACCAAATATCCCAGAGCTTTCTAGGAGAAACCCTATCTTTTCTCCAGGGTGAGTCTCTAATTTTTTTGCTTGCAATTTTTACCGAAACAACCAAAAACATGGCTTTATCAGATCACAGACTGGTGACTGTGTTTTTTATGTCTTTGCAAGGATTCTATTGTAAATTCATGCACATTAAGCAGAGGGTTCCACCATTGGTCATTACACACATTGCTAGCTATCTTGCCCTTCTCAACACTGTCTTTAATTTGCCTTCCATTGGGGGATGGGTTTCCTTTCATTCTTTACACCTGAAGCCATCATGTAATTATGAAGATGTTTTGCGACTCATTTGACTAAACTACGTTACCAATATTGAGTTTTTATTACCCTTTTTTAGGAAGTGTACCAACGTTTCTGGTAATTGACTTTGTACATTTGATTCTAAGACAGAGAGAAGATGAAGGATGATGTCGTTCAGAAGCTTTAAGTGGGCCTGGCATATTGTTTTGTCATTTCTGGCACCACCAGCCTGATCTTGTGATACCAGCTGTATGAAGGCTTTCTTCTTGCCCCCCGGTGTCCTGCTGTGCCATTGCATCCAACAGACACTGTGATAGTAAGTGACTGCTGTAATTGTTCTGCTCCCAGCACTGACTCTTCAGCTCTTCCAACTGGCTCCTTCCTCTCCAGCGAGCCCACATTGCCCTCATGGGCCTTCTTGGCATCAGACGAATAGACTGCCTCCAGCACGAAGATACAATATAATTCTACAGTTTAACATGATGTTGAAATAATGCCTAGCACTGAGAGAACACTCAACGCTATATCAAATATTGAATTCTTAACACCAAATATTAACATTGGGTCTTTTTAATGCCAGATATAAATACAAAAATATATGAATAATATATATATTGTATGAAGCTCAGGGTTTTCAGTAGGTTTCTGTCTCTGCCTAGAAATAAAGTTAAGTAGAAAAGAATCTCACATCATTTAGCTTTGCATACTGTAGAACTACATAAAATCCCCAGAAAATTGCCTTTGAGTCAAAGTTATTTGTACAAGAAAAGACCTGTGTATTGACTGTTAGCACCATCCTCTAATGTGCAGTGTTCTAGTTCTCGCTTGTTCCACCAAACATGGCCAAGGTGGAAAACAATAAAATATACAAAATAAAGAACTCTTAAGATCGTAAAATAACAGTCAAGGCTACAGTGAATATTTTAAGATGCAAAGGAGAGGCATAGATCCCAAAGAACAACATCCCCAAAGTCAGTCTCAGAGACGAGAGAATAATGATGTGGAGATATTTCAGTGCATTTTGAATCTTGAGAGATTTCAAGTGTGTGAAAGAAGATTCCCAAATTATGCCGTATCCAGATTTTGTAGAAAAGCACTAGGGAAATACTTTAATAGTACTCCAATAATTTTGTCTTCATCTATATGTCTTTTATAGACGGTGGCATTTAAAAAATAAGCAAAGAAAATTTGATAAATAATGCTGACTGGCCTTAAACACATGCATGATTTCTTCAACGTCATCTCTCTCTACGGGAGATGATGCACGCACTCAAATGCTCTCTTCGCCTCACACGGCCTCATCGACTTAGCCATCACGCACACACGCGCACACACATGAAAATATGACTACAAACGGGCGTTAAAAAGACGAGGGGCGGGGGGCGCCACTCGCAGTACTGTACATCAAATATTAAATTGTTTACCATGGTAAATGGTCTCAACTTAGCAGAGTCTGTTTGAAGTGGCAGTCATGGGAAAGTGTGGGTAAAGTGGATCAGCCCTCGTCGTACAGTTGTGTAGAGGGGACCCACTGCTGTACTACAGTAATGAAAGGCATCATTTACCATTCACAGCATTTCTGCTGCGTGTCTTCCTCCTCACATGCAGCACTTCAGGACTGACGTTGATGTCTTTGCTTTAGGGCTGTTAACGCTGGAACCCTGTTGTGGTCTCTGCGCATGAACATTTATGTAATAATGGGATACGGTGAAGAGGAGGAGGAGGAGAAGGTGATAAAACACACTAGTTAAAGTTCCATCTTTTCCCATAAACAGATACTGTTCAAAACAGCGTGACATGTGCATTAGATACACATATGTACAGACACTTATACAGACCCAGTCTGAGGTGTGTGTGTGTGTGTGTGTGTGTGTGTGTGTGTGTGTGTGTGTCTGACTTTCATCTCTCCTAACCACCAGCCGTCAAGTCAGGAACCTGGTGAATAATTCAATATATTTACCTGATTTTTTTCCTCTCTCTCTTCTCTGGACGTATAATGTTTGTATTGCAGTACGAGTAAATGAATAAATAAATAAATGAAGCACCAGGTGAACACGAGAATGCATAAATATTAACTGAAGCAGCAGAAAGGCGGACCCTACCAACGCCAGAGGTGATGT
>NC_024322.1:7582244-7585599 GCF_000523025.1 Cynoglossus semilaevis | reverse complement strand
TTTTCTTATAAGACCTTTCAGTGATCTATGGGTCAAATTCAACCAACAACTGTCTTTTCAGGTAGAATCATCTTAACATATGTCTTTTCTATATTTCTTATTTGATAACCTTCAATTAAAATTTGGTCTAAATGCAAGGTTTCATCAAACACATGGGACAAATGTTGCTCCTGTAAAACCTAAGAAAATTTACCAAAAAATTCTATTTTATTCCAACAATTTTTGCGCATGGTAATGTAATTACTGAAATTAATTCATTTTGAATAAAGTCAATTCATTTTAAAATTGACAATAAAGACAATTCTATTCTATTTATTAAAATCTACTGTCTGTAGTTGCTGTAAGCACTTAAATTAAGGGACGTTAACAGTAATATCTTTACATGTAAGCCATGAAAAGAAAATTTAAATAAAAATCTGAATAAAAGATTAAAAAAAATAAATAGGATAAACAGCCAAATATACATATAAAAAAGACACAGAAAGTAACTTAAAGTTAGCAAAAACTATTATTGTTTATTATATTAATTCTACAATGTATATATTAATTGCGAATTGAGATAAATAATTGAGAACATTGTCCAACATTATCAAAAATAAATTAATTAGCTTGTATAAAAACAAACAAAAAAAAGAATTAAACTGATGGCAGGACTCGAAAAAATCAGTTCAAAGGAAGATGTTGGCCATGAAATTCAACCAATGTGCCTTGATGTGCCCCCAGGCCAGACTTTGGACACCAAACGGACGCCAGTTTTAAATAAATATCTCTGAGATAACACTAATGAATCTTTGATCCGTGCTTTAAAGCCCTCTATTCTGAGGTGCTGTCACGAGTCGCTGCCAGAATTTAAGATTCCTTTCTTGTTCGTCTCATTTGCATGTATGATTATCCACATATGCCCTCCTGTTCCACCACTGCTCCCAATATGATCCATGCAGTGGCAGGGTGTTAATTGGCTTGGACCTGCTGTGTGTATGTGCACTGGTGTGTGTCTTTGTGCATGTCTGCCCCGCCACACAAATGTTTGCCTATGTATATGTCAGCGTGGTGACAGCGTGAGTGCCGTCTCGGCGGCCCTGGCACATGTGGCTCTCCTACTGTCCGAGAGGCTCCGTCCTCCGTTGCTAACATGTGCTCTGTGGCTCCTCAGCCGCCGCCCGGCCCTGCTGGACTCTGTCTGTAGCTAACAGTCGGAACAGGTGTTTAAACGCTGCCCAGTACAAGATTAATGATTCTCAACACAGTAAATCCACAGATCAGTTTCCATTCCTTGTATTTTTAACTTATTTACAGCTTTGTTATATTGTTGATATATCTTTGCTTCCATCAGCAATAGTAGTTCACGCCTTCAATGTTTTGGAGGCTAACCTTTTAACAGCATTGTTAGTGTTGCTACAGTCTGTTGCGCGTGTAATGAATGACTAACTAATTTCTCCCTGGACCACATGTTTTGTGTGGAGTGTGCTGAATTCATGGATTGGCCTTTTGTCTGTGACTACGTCCTAAAACACAGCAGAATATATTCTTCACTGTCTCAGCACACGTGACCATAATGGCTGGCCCTCTTTGTCTCTCCATCTTTCCGTCTCCGTCTTTCACCACTGTATCCCCTCTCTCCCTTTTTTGCCTGCAGCAAGACAGCTGTGTCCATCAGGCTGTGAGACCTGTGACACAGGTCACACGCTAAGAACCCACTAAGATCATGGCAACAGAGCAGCTCCTCCAGCTGTTTGAACAGGGTTTGATACGTCCGGTGCTTCCAGTGATATTCAATGCTGACTGGAAGCGATCAAATTGACAGTAAAATGTGGTTGATTTAATATGTGCCTGTCTGCAGGACAATAATTTTTCCCTGAAAAAGTGAGAAGTGAGCTGTCTTTTTTGACAAGAGCACATGTAATAATTTAACTTAGAAAAAAAACAGTTTTTTACTACTGAAGAGTTTGTAACAAACAATACATTGTGACAGAAGATTTTCTTCAGTTAATTTGTAGGACAGCAGGTTGAGGCAGTCACAGTTACATGTGGTTTGAATGGTTCCACCATAATGAGTGGACCATCAGTGTGGCCACTGAATGAAATCCATTATGATTTCATGGTCGACTGGGCAGATTATTAATCTGCATGCTCTTTAAAAGATGTTGTCAAGCAGCCCAGTGTGTCAGCTTCACTTAGAAATCACCTGAAGCTTTTATTTAACACTGAAAAAGGAGAGATAAATTAACAGGTTTAATGGTAAATACAACAGATTTTGTTTTTACAAAACTGGCAAAAATGAAACAATATAAAATACTGTAAACAGTATTATTATTATTATAATATCTGGGACATTCTTTAATTATTAATTAAAGGTTCAGGTTTAAAGTCAATGTCGCTTTAACATAAGTTAATTTGTGTTAGTCATATTTAATTTTTGGGGTATCCTGTCGTATTAATTAATGCAATTTTGTGAACTTTACACTTTGATTAAGACAACAAGATTTTATAGATTTCTGGGTGCCCAAATAAACCTTCCCTCTATATAAAATACAACATCAACAGCTTGACTGACCTGCCTGCGGTCCAGATCAGTTTGCCATTGAAAACGGCAATGAGTGCATTTTTTTCTGCAACTTCTTCAACTGATTAAATGTAACAGTAACAGATCCATTCAGTTTGAGTCATTTACACTGTGAATTTTATATTAAAACAATAAACAATTTAAAAAAAAGTTTAAAAAAAAGCAGCACTGAAGTATTACAGACCTGTGATTGGAGTTTACTACAGTAAGCGACCTGCTAACATCTTTTAAAAAAAAAAGTTTCAATCACTTTCAGCCGTCCTGCTAATAATAATAAATATAATTACCCGAACCTTCTCAACATGTGATGTTTTCTGGATGTAACAGTGAACTTTTCCACCCCCTTCACATTCAGTGCATCTGGCTTTTGTTTGTATTGCCATCCCATTACCATGTGGCTCTGTATTTATAGTAAAAATATTGTCACAAATTGCCACAGCTGCTCAAATTCACTTAAGGCCGGCCTTTGAGGAGCAGCTAAAAGGATCTGCTCTAACAGCTTCAGTCTCTTTGATGTCAGGGAACTGGATCTGGGCCCCAGATCTGGAACACGGTCCCAGAATAAACACTGTGGTCTGGAGGTTAACTCTCAGAGCAGCGTAGAGCCTTAATGCTGAAATCCATACGCTTTCAGTAAAGATGACTCACTCTCTGTAACTCACCCTCCGTCTCACCCTTCAGTCATTCACTGTGTTCCTTCTTTATTTCTCACTCGCTCCTGTAGCTTTTGTAACTTTGTATAGTCCGTCTGATCTCTCTCTCCCTCTCTCTCTTCTCTCTCTCTCCCTCTGT
>NC_024322.1:7570544-7582236 GCF_000523025.1 Cynoglossus semilaevis | reverse complement strand
CTCTCTCTCTCTCTCTCTCTCTCTGTCTCCCTCTCTCTCCCTCTCTCTAATCTCCCACTCTTTCTTCCCTCTTGTCCTCTTTCTCACCATCACACTTTCACTTGTGCAGGTCCATTTAAACGGTGGCCGCTCCTGTTTGATCCCTCTGACCCCGTGCTTGTCAGTGTTAATTGTATGGGTTTAATTACAAAAACACGTTTGAAAAGAAAGGGGTCAGAATTAAATCCTTCCTCTTCTCTTTGGGATTTAGTTCTGACACGACACTGACAGAAATGTCACCACAGACTATCTCCTACTTATTTTTTAATCTGTGGCTCCTAACATTTGAATGATGCATCTTTTTTCTTTTAACACGCATCCAAATCAAGAATATATCATAGAAGTTAAAAAAAATGTAACCATTACTTTCTTTTAGCAATTTGTTTTTAGCTTTTTTGATTTAATTACTATATAATAAAATACTCAGTGGTATGTGTATGTTACATTCTCTAGTCATTTTAAATAGTTTAGTAATTTTGGTTAATACATGGAAATGTATGGACATTTTAATGGAAATTAATACATTTAAATAAATAATATAAATATTTTTAATGCACTTTTTGAGATCTTTTAATAGAGACAGGTGTTTTCCTGTGTGCTGGGATCAAACATTTCTGTGGCCTGTGTGATTAGGAAAATACCAAGTATTCTGATTTGATCTGATAATTAATAAGAACTTATATTTCAAAACAAATCCTGCTACAAATTACAAGTCACTTCAACTGTAATTGAAGTGTTTGTACGGTATTTTTAAAATGTGAGTAGAGTAGGGCTTTATTCATCCCCCTTGGGGGAAACAAAATGTCTCTTTTTCGATTTATTGTCTTCATCTTCGTACAGCTCTAGAAAAATCACATTTGCTGTACATTAGCAGTTTACTTTAGAATTCTTTCCACCCAATTATTTACCTGCAAAATGTTAAAATTAATTTTAACAACAATGTAATTAAATGTCAAATATTTACAATTTATATTACAATCTGTACAATAACAGTATAATTTAGTAGGAAAAAAAAACAAACAACCAAACTTCGTGTCTGTAAAGCAGCTGTTAGAGTCGTGTTTGAATCAGTAGGATTTGTCCTCTGATTGACGAACTGTTGACAGCAGCATTGGTCCAGTATTTAGCAGGGTCTCGGGACCCCCACAGCTTAAGTGAATTTTATGGAGAGACCGGTGTGACGCTGGCACAACAAGAAGTCAAGTCAGGTTTTTTTCTTCTTCTTCTTTTCTTTTTTCAAAAGCTGATGCAAATGAAGGTATTTCATGTTGACATCTCACCGTCTGGGGTGTGAGAGTTGATCACTTTGTGCATGTGAAAAACAGCACTAGTGTGTGTGCGTGTGTGTGTGTGTGTGGTTTACACCCACCACTGTGTCTGGGAGCAGAGTAGAGAACATTAACAGACCTAATTTACAATGTATGGACTCTGCCGACTGGAACATTTGCAGTTATGAGACAGTTATGCGCTTGGTTAACAAAGCTTGGACTGAAGACAGGGCTGATGGTTGGTGTTGATCCTGTCTGCCACTAATTATGAGTTATTACCACCAGGTCATAGCAGAAAGTTGATAAAAAAATATAAAGGAATATATTAATGTTTTTTTTATATCTCACTTTTTTATTTTAAAGCCACATATTTACAGTTACAGTTTTTGTAATTTTCTGTTTTTAATAGGAATTTCTAGTTTTTTTTAATTAAAAAAGTTCTAATACTGAAATAAAATATGATTAATTTAAGAATAAACCTTTTACCTTTAGAAATACATAATAATTTTGTATATGTAAAACAACCCTTTTTAAAATAAAAAATAAAAACCTTTTTTCCCTTTAATATTTATACTTTAAAGTCCAGACCTATTGGTTTGACAGACTCTGCTGCCCCTAGTTGTGTCACTGGGAATTACAGTCCTATCACAATTGCTGCCTGCATGTTTTAAAGACTTGCTTTTCAAAAAAAGAAAAAAAAGAAGAAAATATTGAATGTTTGTTTTAACACTGCAAAACCAAAACCAAATTCTCTTCAGAATATTGATTTTCCTATAATTCCTCCTAAGCCAACATCTGCTCCTTCTAAACCCTAAATTAAAAACCACAAGTCCTGTCTCACATAAGTGATTTCAAATTTATCTCCTTTTCCAATGAAAGGATCAAAAATAAGAATGAATGAACTGCAGCTCTGCGGTTTAATTGCTTTTTCATGATCCAGCAATCCTGCAGGAAAATGCAGCGTAAAAAAGCCCAATTAGAGTCTTTTCACTTTGTGTTGGAGACAGCGGGGTTCAGGCTGATTGTCTTTCTCTGCTACTTCTCTGCTCCGCTCCAGAAGGTGATACTGGGTTGGACCCCTGTTAACCTCCAAGCCTTCTGTTAAATTTGGCAGAAAAAAAAAAACCACGGCGAGGCTCGAGGAAGAACAAAGACGCATCAGTTTCACCAGAGAAGGAGGGGAAAAAAACGAATGTTGAAAGAATGGATTGATTTGGTTTTAATGGAGGAGATCAGTCCGGTGCAGTAACAGCCACTGTTAAGAAGCAAGAAACTGCTTTTCTTATTAATACTGTTCCAAATGCCTGTGAAGTTCTTCAGCATGTTCTCTTTCTCCCTCTATACGGCAGATGCTCTACATTAATTGGTCTATGAAGGCCTGACCCGCGGTTCAGTGTGAGAGGTTCAGGAAGCATATTTGCTATTTGCTATAAGCTGGCATACATGATGCGTGCCCACGAGGGTCATATTTCACGGTTCCACTCGTTTCCTAACATTGAAGGTTCTTCAGGGAGCCCATATTTGGGAGGTAATGTTTTAACAGCAGGTAAGTCCTAAAGACCATTCTTCAGAGGCCTGCTCTCTCCCCTCATCCAGCCACCGCCATGACTGATGGGCCTGTCTTTTGTATGAATGTTTAGCGCAGTAGAAAGCCATATGCCACTGGCACTGACTACTGTCCACTGCCTCCTACTGGAGCAGTGGTGGAGGGAGGAGGAGAGGGTCAGAGGGGATGATGATGAGAGATAAAATTCAAAGAGGAAGAGAGTACAGAACCCAGGAGGTACTAATATTATATTAATATCCCTGCTAATTTTGCATCTTATGCACACAACATACTAACAGTTGTACACAGTTCGTTTGAGTCCCTAAAGTAAAGTAATGACCCATTTTAAAAACTTTTTTTTAAAATACTGTTACTAGTTCTAGGTGTAGTACCAGGAGTCGTACCAGGTGCCGCTAAATCTGCTAGTAACACACGTAAAAGTTTTTTTACTTTTGTTAAACACCATCTCTATCGGAACTAGCAGTCATCACACCTGGTACGCCTCCTGCACCATTGGCAGATGACTCATCCCCTGGCCTGATGTTGTCAAGGAAAATGAATTGTGAGGAATTTTACTGCTTGGTGAAACAAGGTCAGAAATAAAGGGGAGGGGGGGGAAATCTTATGAAAAACAAATATCTGTGAAATCATGATAGATTTGTGAATGTATTTTAATAGTATCGTTATATTAAAAAACAAGAATTTCCAATGAAAACATTGAAATGTTGTGGGTTATTTTTAGTTATGGTCACTTCCTCTCATTTTACTTCTGACAGATAAAATAACTGTAATTTTATGATTTTTTTTTTCTTTTTTGAAAAAATGCCGGAAAAATCAGTAAAACAATCAGGTAAAATTCTGTTAAATAAGAGATTTTTTTTACAGTGTGTGATCATGGTTGGTTTATCTAAATAACCTTTTTTCTATATATTTTTTACAGTGTGTGATCATGGTTGGTCTAAATAACCTTTTTTCTA
Organism: Cynoglossus semilaevis; assembly: GCF_000523025.1. Classification (NCBI taxonomy): domain Eukaryota; kingdom Metazoa; phylum Chordata; class Actinopteri; order Pleuronectiformes; family Cynoglossidae; genus Cynoglossus; species Cynoglossus semilaevis. Next base: position 7,578,406 of record NC_024322.1, on the reverse strand, counting down.
TATGTAATCTCTGCTTTTGTGATTTTACCTTTAAGGCTCAGAACTTATTGTGCAAGGTTTGAACATTATGTTGTGCACTAACACATGTCAGGGTTTTAGTTTGCTCACGTTCAGTGTATTTTGCCCATGTTGTGGCATCAGAGCCTGTGTGATAAATTGAAGCCTCAACATGAATTTTTAGTCTACAGTCAATACTGTAAATTGTCTGTGACTGTCCGTGAAGAAGATAAGTCATCGTTCATTAATTATCTACAATGTAAACCTATAATTCTCCCACTCGTAGATTTGTAAACATTTACAGAGGGACATTTTTTGACACGTTAATAAAAGAGAGTTGGTGGCGGGAGGTGCAATGGGAGAGTAGTTCAGAGCTGCTCCATCTGTCCCAAGCAGCCTCTCTCCCAGTGCTGCTGCCACCCCCTCATGAGAGAAGCACAGCTGTTACTGCAAAGCCCTACTGTCCAGAAAAAGGGGGCTCCTCACACTCCTCTCCACCATCCTCCCATCCATCCTTCCATCCATCCATCCATCCGTCCCTCTGTCCCAACAGCCCTCCACCTCTCTGCCTAAAAACACCCCCGCAAGAGGATGAAACGGAGCAGTGAGCCCAGCACAGCCCAGCTCAGCCACTGTGCAGTCAGCCTGCGCGTCTGCAATTTCAAACCTCTTTAGATCATTTTTCATGCTCACCAGAAATGAATAATGCACGCATTAACTGCTGCCAGTTAATAAATTTCCGTCTCACTGCACTATATTTTTCAATAAGGGGGACGAGCTGCTTCGTTTTGTTTTGCAAAACAGCCTCAGAGGGCTCCTGCTGCAAATTATCCCAGCCCCCCGCCACCTCCGCCCTTTCCCAGAGAGATTCTCTTGACTTTAGAAATGATAAAATGATCATAAATTGGCTCACGTTGTCACTGTTGCATGCAAATGTCAGAGAGTGGTATTTACCATTTGGTTATACCCGTCATCCTTCACAATGCTTTTTCTCGGCCTGATGATAATAATAATAATAACAATAATAATAATACACCAACAGCATTTTTCACTAGAGTGGATCCTCAACATTCAGCCCCCGGGCACCAGGGCAACACAGGAACAGAATCAATCTTGGGGAACTTCCAGTCTTTGTAAGGCAGCCAAATTGGCACAGTCAGTCCATTATATCAATTCAGCAAAGCCCTGGCTAGCATCTGGCCACACAGGACATTTTACAGCCATCTCTATCTATTAATCATTGACTGCGACATTTACAGACTCCAGAGAGAGAGAGAGAGGCTTGGATGCTCACTTCATGGAAAATATTCCCTGAAAGTGCCAGGGCATGTAGACACCACAGTCCCAACACCCAGTGACAGTAGCCCTGCTTAAAATGACACAGTGCATCCAGGTCAGACAGACAGGGTGGTGTCGGGGAAGCAGTGTGACAGGCGAGGGGGACCCCTCCGAAAACGCCACCTTGCCCTTGTGGTCTTACAGTGCTGTGATTCACTGGTAGTATCTGTTCTGAGGTCGTGTCATGTAATATGATCTAGATACGCAGGACGACATGGGCTCCCTCTCCGGGACGCGGATGGGTTGTCAGACAAGCTGCTCCTCTAATAAGGACTGCCATTCTAATGATCACTCAGTCGGCCTAACCCTTGACCCCTACTGTTAAAAGAAACAGAGGGAGGGGCAGCCCGGGATGGTGGGAAGGACACTGGGTTCAAATGTGCAGCATTTACATCAATTAGATGGGCCGAGACGGAGGTAGCCCATCAAAACCCATTAGGGTTGTTGTTGTTGGGGGTGGAGGAGGGAGGGGACAGTGAGGGCCCTATGGAGGCCCAGCAGACACATCACAGGATGAGCCTTGATCATATCCTGTCACATTGATGAGAGCACTGTCAACGCTACAGTCGGTTTGGGACGGTGTGTCTTCTTATGTGTGCACTTCACGCTTCAACGTCTGCTGTAGGAGATTCTGCAAAGCAATAAGAATTAGTATGTCTGGCAGCAGTGACCAGTGTGCACACATGCTAAGACATGTTTGAGGTTCAGTGGAAGCATAGAGTCAGTGCAGACATACAGTAGAGTCGAGGATAAGCTAAAAATAGAGATATTTACGAATATACAGGGAGGAGTGTGAATGGGTAAAAACGGAGACAGTGTCATACAAAGAAGTTTTACTGTTAAAAAGTAACTAAGTAACTTAAGTAACAAAGTAATTTACTCTAATTAAATTTTAATGACTTTTATGACTGTGCACCATCAAATGTTTTCAATCACCTGAAAAAAATTCTGAATCTGAAACTTTTCATCATTTCAGTGTCTCACAGTTATCTGTGAATGTTTAAGCCACCGCAGGTGGGATCATTTTGGAAGAACAGAAATAATCCAACGAGATCCTGAAGTGAATCTTTGATGTCGTCGTTGTGCTCTGTTGCCTCTGTGTTACAACAATAGATACGGCACAGTTCAACCTACCAAAATATCGTAGTTTTTCACTCTACAATTGCTCGTGCAACGTCTGTCTTCCGACTGCTGCCTCATTTAACGTCTGCGGAAATTTCCATGTAGCAGCTTAAAAAAAAAGAAAAACGCCCCGTGTTTCTCTGTTTTGTTGGTAGGAAACGGGGGAGTTTTACTGCTTATCAGATGCAAAATAGCACACCTGCTGTTCCAAAACACCCTCATCGGGTTCAAATTAGTGCTCCCCTGCTTTCTTCTTCGTCTGTTGAATATTCCGCCGCAACAAAAGGATCACAATGTTTTCCGTAACAAGTTGTGAGGCAATCAAAACAAAATGCCTGTTTTAATTTAGGATTCTTCTTTTTTTCTTTTTTTTTTTTGAGTGGTTTTGGCTGCGAACAATCAGACACGATTCTTCTGAAGTCATTGATTATACTGATCAAAAAACTCATCAGTGCGATTAATGGAACACAAAAAAAAGCCCCCCCACCTGGGGGTTTTATTCCATTTCCACTGTGCTGCTGCATCCATGCAGGTAAAAGGTATACAGTCAGGGGAAAATACAGCCCACTAAACAAGGGGAAGGACTTCACAAGGTGGTCGCAGCCCATCTTTTATTAATGTCACTCTGTAAGACAGCAGGTTTTTGTCAGTCAGAATGGATAATGGAGATGTTGGCAGGGCCGCTGAATCCGTGCCTTTAATACTTTAATACATATTTTATGATAATGAAAAGAATGATTATGATAAAAGTAGAGCCCCTCCATACTCAAGCCCCCACCCCTCCAGCCACCCACTGATGTGGCAGCACAGCTGTGCGGCTGCTCGACAGTCAGCTGCAGAGCCTGGATCCATAAGTGCATAAAGTGAATATCTGATGGTGTAGCAGCCTTTTACCTACGCCGCCATCTCCGTGTGACGGAAAATAATATAAGGGAACAGCTTTCACTGTTGAATGTCATGATGAGGAACAGTTTTACATCTTTCATTGTCTGCATTTGCCTTTTAACACCGAGCCCTCTCACCATTCTGACCTGAACATGGCTGTTGTTCAAACTGGGTTAATGTTATGACCGAACGATGGCAGAGGATCAAGGACAAATGCATTTTTACCTTTTCAAATTTGGACTTTTTTCCTCTTGAAGATACTTAAAAAAGAAAAAGTCTCAAAATGTTTTTACTTACGAGATCAAAAATAACAATTTTCTGCTTACGTTTGTTTAAATTTAATATGCGTACAATAGTTAGAAATCAGTTTTTTATTAGAAACTTTATATCACAATTATATTTACCCTTACGTGCTAATATTTATTTTTTATTTCTTAGGTAAAATTCAGTGTTTGAGACTTTTCTTCTAAGTAGGAGATGAAAGTATTTTCTTCATAATCTGTCAATTTTTTTTTCAAAGTTTTTTTTAAAACCATTTGTATTATATTTGCTTATTTGCTTATGTATCAAATGATATAAACACACAAAAAACCTGGCCTGTTCTACAATTTTTTTAAAATGTGTGATAAGATCTCAGTTCCAAAAATCTTGAATTTTTGGGGATTTTGTTGTGTCTCGGGTTTTACACGGTTGTTTTTTTTTTTTAATTCTGGAAGATTTTTTCATGTAATTTAATGTGTAATCTAAAAGTTTTTTCTTTTTTATCCTGACCTATTTGACCTAAAACGTCCAGATTTTTTGTTTTCTTCTCTCAGAATTTCAAAGTCAAAGAAAATTCTTTATTTTCACCCAAAGATTTAAACTTAATATAACAGTTTTCTCCAATAACTTTTTTTATTTCTGTGTTTATATACAGAATTAATGCTTTTGTAATAAATATTATCAGAAAGTTAAATTAAAATATCGACTACCAGCTAAAACTTGTCAAACAGAGAAGTCAGAACTTTTAAAACACTGTTGCACGTGTCTGGAACCCTCTTATCTACCACACTAAAGCTGTTTGTTTTCTTTTAGGAACATCTGCCGCCGAGCCTTACATCAAAGCAGCAAAAATAAAAAATGAAGCAGTGTAATGAGGAAATCTTATTGTGTGATATTAGCTGCATATTCGGGAGGAGGTTCCGTATGGATGACACTGATGGTTGCATGTGTGTGCTGCACCCCACAGCGTGTGTATCAGTAACATCTCAAGAGCATCAAAGCCTGGACTGGTGTATTGTACTGTATGGATAAACAAACTGAGCGGCCCATAAAGCAAGGCCATACCAACCCGCCACAGCTTCAAAAGTTTCCTGCAAGCTGTAGGAAGCAGGTGAAAAAATAGAAGTGCAATGACCTCTGACCTTGGGTGCACACTTGTTGACTGATGTTTCACACTGGGGTCGCCTTGTCCCTCGGCTGCGTTTTTCAAGAGAAGCCTGACTATGTGTGTGTGTGTGTGTGGGTGGGTGTGCATGTGCGTGTGCGTGTTCATGTGCACGTGCGTGAATAGTCCCCAGGGAGATCATCTACATGTCCCTTTGAAGGGTTTGTGCTATGGAGCTGTTTTCATACAGCACCAGCTCTGGGTTTCCTGTCTCCGCTGACCCCACATCTCTTCTCGGACACTTCAGAAAACCTGTTTACCTCAAACACCTTTCTCCCATTAACCAAAAAGGCTACAAGGGTAAAAAGAGGCAGGAGTGGGTTTGAACCTGGAGGTGCCACACTGATGAAGGACAACAAAATGTATATAATCAATTCTGTCTTCACATCTTCACATGCTACAAACAAAACTGGATTTTACTGACAACTCTATATCTGTGAGAACAATTTTGAAATTCTGGTTACGTTTGTAAACTTAAGCCTAACTAAATAATGAATTATGATTAATTTAATTAATATTCATTGAATAATCAATAAAATAATTTAATTATTATGATTACTTGATTAATAACAATTAATCATGCTTTGTTTGAAATACATCAACATCCTTAAATAACAAATAAAAAATCAGTACATTGCTGGAACAAAGAGAACAATAACAGCAGGTAGACTGATTTTTTTTTTATTTGTGACTAAAACTAATGAAGGAATTATTAACATGGAAAAATGTAAAGAAAAAGCTTTAAAAATGTTTAGTCATTATTGTGCATCTTGATGATGGCTTGTAGACCATGATGAAATCTGCTTTCAGAAAATCTTTGGAGCTCTTTTTCTCAACAATAAAAGTCAGTGTTGGAGATTGGGTTGATTCCAAGGGTCACTGACTAATAGGGGCCCCAAAAATATTAGAATATTATTAAAACATATATCATAGTAAATAACATAATATATATTATGTAATATCCTTCCACGGGTTACAGAATTCCGGGCAGCACCCTTGGTCTCCCACAGTCTATTTGAAGCATATGTCAGTTATCTTGTCAGGTGTAGACTTACTTATTTTTTGTGCACAATTGGTCATATCACAATCCAGACTTATGACCTGAAACTGAAGCTTCCACAAAGCATGCTGGGTATAAAGATGGTGTTTTCATTTCGATATGCGTCAGTGAAACTAAAATGTTTTCACAGTGTGTATAAATTACTACATCAACTGTGTACAAAAGAAACAATAGGTCAGTTGACTGTAAAAATATAGAAAATTCAGTGAGCCTTTTTTTTGGGCTATTCATTAACATGTGTTAAAAAATAGATTTGATTAAATTAGAAATGGCTTTTGATCAATGAAATACATACCGAAAAAGTATATTTTTTGCTATGTGTCTAAAGGCAGATGAGTGCATTTTTGTACATCTGTGAGAAACCTTTATTTTTTCAGGAATTTATTAGTATAGTATTTTACTAAAAATTAATTATGAAAAGCGAATTATTTGTCATTGTAACGCAGCACACACAACGAAATATGACTTCTGCTTTTAACCCATTAGCAAAGTAAGCAAAGTAAGGGCAGTTTGTGCTATGCACCTTCCTGGTAACATAGTAAGCTGTTGGACTCGACCCTGAAGCCTTCCGAACCCAAATCCGCCTCCTTAACCACCAACCTATTTCAAGTTTTTCGGAGAAAACCCATGAGCGTTTACCATGCTCCACCAGCTGCGCGCGCAGCCGCCTTGCGTTTATAGTCACGGCCATGCGGCGCGCGACCGCCCTAAGACTGACCGAGAGCTAGTTGAGTGAGCTGACGAGCCTGGGTATGAAACGTGATGTAAACTTTACAAATTAATGATTAGGTTTCGCGTAGTATATTGATAAATCTCTTGTTTATCAGGGGAGAGTCTTGTGAGTCGTTATGAGAGCAAGAGAGGAGCTACTTCAGCCTTATAAGCCTCTGTTGAACGCAGGTAAGAGCATTACTACATGCTAAAACGCTAGGCCTCGTTGCTAGCTTGTTATGTGAAAATGCTTTTTATTGAGACACTTTTATTAAACCAATCGTAGTTATGGGATGTGTCCTAAAGTTTGAACCCACTGAGATATTTTTACATCATTGTGAACCGTGAGAACGGACATTGAGAAGATGAGAAAATTAGCACAAAGCTAACGCTAATCGCGAGTAGCGTGACTAAGTTCAAGTCCGTATAAAGTATGTGTAGCTGATTAAACTACCATGCCACTACTATATTTAAAGAGGGAGACGGTTGGAATAAGATGTCAGTTTGTCATAAATGTTGTTTTCTGATAAATGAGATACACATTGTCTTTTATTGCTCTGAAGTTGTTTAAATATTTATGTTGGTCAAAAAGAGCGTTTTAATGCTGTTCATTTACAGTCAAAGTGATAACATAGCGATTAAAAGTTAATAACATTTAAAAATGTAAATAGTGCTACATGAAGACAAATACTAAGTTAAAGGTAAAAATATTTATATTGTACTGTAAATGTAGACATACTCATTTGAAGTGATTTAAATACTGTAATTCCTGCATTTGGGTTTATATATGGTAGATGTTTAGAGTGAAAAGTGGAAGTCGAATGATGTCATGCGGTTGAATAGAGAGTAATGGTTGTGTTTCTGCACTCTTTGTGTAGATTATTTTTTTATTGCCAAAATCAGGAATTGATTCAGATTCCGAACTCGTGGAGGTTTGTTGGCGAGCAAGGAAGAATGGGTGCGGAACGGAACAGTGCAAGATGTGGCCTGCCTTGGGATCCACTTTGAAGACACGCCAGAGATAATCCCACTTCACTTGTGACATAGATGAGAAGGTAATAAAAAAATCTAGATACCACAAGTATTTTGGAATGAGGAACTTATTAGTATGGTATTTTAGGAGTAAAATATTTTTAGTGTTTTTTTTAGGTGTTTGAAAATTCTGAAAAATAAGTTTCTCAAAAATGACAAAAAAATACACCCACTTGCCTTAAAATACTTAGCTATTTTTGTGGTTAAAATGCAAAAACAAATATACTTTTTTGGTACACCAAACTTCACAGTAAAATACTATAAAAATAAGTTCCTGAACAAATCTCCGAA
>NC_024322.1:7564324-7570444 GCF_000523025.1 Cynoglossus semilaevis | reverse complement strand
TGCCAAGTGAATATTTTGTGTTTTTATGGATTTTTTTCACAATAGTAAGGTATTTTTTTGTTTAAAAGTGCAAAAAGTATTTTATATGTATATTTCAAAAATATTTAGAAAACATATTTGAAATATTTGCATTTCAGGTTCCACTCCTGATGATTGGACCTTTGTTAAATCCTGGTGTTACCTTGTGTTAAAATAAAGCTAAGCGCAAAAATTGTTGTAATTTGACATGTAATTTGACATGTATTGTTTTAAATGTGTATCTATGGATTGTGAAGGAATGCATGTTTTATAAATGTGAGGTGTGTTTTGAATAAAAGATTAAAAAGTTGTTGATCTGTTCATTTTGGAAGTATTCTGGTTGGTTTTTAGCTTACCTTTTACTAATTAGTTTTTACAAATCTATAACTATTTAGAAAATTTCTAAATATAACTATACCCATAACCCTTGACTTTGACAATGCATGCCCTGAAAGGCAATTAGAAACTCCATTCATATTCTTCATTATTTGCTAAAATACAAGTTTCTTTTATTGGAAAGTTTACATCAAATTCAGCTCAAGTTACACAATGATTGCACTACATAACTAGGTCAAAAATGGAGCTAAACAAAAAAATACTAAGTCAAGTTAAAAAAAAAAAAAAGACAATTCAGTAAAACACTCACAAGTGCAGCAAACAAGTGATCTGCTTCAAATAAAGTTGCTCCTTCACTCTACTTGGCAGAGTCCAAGCTGCTGTGTCCACAAGCCTAACACTTTAGGCCTCCACCTCAGGTGTCCGTCTTCTCCTCCATTGCATCTGTTAACTATCTGACAATAGCATAGAAGACACAATGAATGGAATGACAAGAACAAACTGGAATAACACAAATAAAAGCTGTGTTGGTCTCATTTACCTCTTGCCATCAGGGTGGAAAGCCACACAGTTGATGGGACCAAAATGACCTTTGACTCCTGCCAAACTCCTCTTTGTATGCAGTGTGGAAGAACCTGCAGATCATAAGAACACGTTGTGCCACAGGTTTTCCTTAAAAGCAGCTACAAAGTAGTCACTCCAACAGCACTGCCAACATTACAGTGCAAAGTCTGTTGCACCATTAAATGTCATAAAAACTAAATGTTTACTAATTCAATGCTTTAAACAGATATTTCATCACTGCATTAAGGCCATTGTTTGTAACATAGTCGTGGCTTCTTCAGTGCTAATGGAATTAAGAACATCTCCACTTTCTTCATCTGTTTTTGTTTAGATGAAGACAACAGTCACTGAATGGTTAATTCAACCACACAATAATACTCTGGAAACACCACTTCAACTCACCTGGCCTCAAATGTGCCAATCCTGGTGGAGGTTGTGGTCACTTCCATGGTCTCCTGCCCACCTCCCATAACCACCTACAACACACGCACACACAGACACAATTGCAAGGTTCCAGGTCACTGTTGATCTAGTAGGATACACATTGCACAGTGACAAATTCATCTTACGTGATCCATGATTGGAGAAATGGCGGCACCAGTCTCTCAGTTTTAAAAGTCTTGATGTGATCCAGAGTCAAAGAGCTGCGGAGACAACACATGGCACTCAGTCATTTGCACAACATCATCAGTCCACGTCTTGGATTCCAAAACAAACATCAAATAATTTCATTTTTACTCCACTCTATCTGGGTGGCTGACGTAGAGCCTTTAACAGCCTCACACAGTCAGCTTTGAACTAAGCAAACTTTTATTCAAGCACTCGTCTCTCTTCAAGGCCCTAAAGACACAGACGGTCAAAACCATAACAGCTCTTCAAGGCCCTAAAGACACAGACGGTAAAGTCAAGTAGCTTTATTGGACTGCAATCTGTCAACATTAAAAGGTAACACAAAACCATAACAGCCAGTTTGTTCACTCGTAACTGTACCAATAATTTCTCCTATGATGTACTTCAAATATTCTAAATCCTAGACTGAAGGAAAACGTAATTGTGAATAAATGGGACTAGTGGACTCACTCAAAGTAACTACACCTACTACTGTGTGTTTTTTTTTGTATGTATCTTCCTATAACCCCCGGCAAATTGTCAATGTTTACTTCAGTTTACACATACTTGTATAACAAACTATCAATAAATATCTTCAAATACATTTATCATTCACTTATTTCTGTTGTTCTTTTTTTTTGGAGCGGGTGTCTCAAGCACAAATGACTGGAGGGTCACCTCACAATTTCACAGCCTCTTGGATGAGAGGTGAAACGTCTTCTTGAGAAAATGTCACGTCCAGTTGCCTAATGGACCTCTTCAACATTGACCTGGATGACTGAGAATCTTCATAGACAACTCTTTTCTATATTAGCCTTCAAAAACTAAAATCTCAGGTTTAATTCTTAAGGTTAACAACTCTTCTCTGGGCGCTCTCCTTAATGGCCAGCCAGGTGTCATTCTGATGACTATAAAATTTTTCAAACTGTCATCACATTAATCATTTACATAAGAGTTCTCACCTTGGTGGTGTTGTCCTTTGAGGCGCTGATGAACATGGTGAGGTCTACAGACGTCGTTGATGTGCCTGCTGTGCTCCTTTCTTCAGGACTCCGGAATACTGACAAATAAACAACAAAAAATGTTCATCATTATCACAAGCTCTACAAAAGATGCTGCCTGTGATTCATTATTTCCTTTCCTTCATTTCTATAATACTGCGTGCAAACTATTTCTTTAGCAGTAATCAGGAAGCCGTGTACTATCTGCAGTCTCTTTTCTTTTACGGTATTAATTTGTTTACATTGCGCGTGGCGATTACCTACCGATCTGTGGCTCCCTCAGGTTGAAGGAGTTCATGAAACACAGACAGCCCAACTGCTTGTCTGTGGAAAACATGATGACATTGCTGATGAAATCGAACTTGCGTGTTCTGACGGCAGACATTGAAGGGACATGGAGCAAAAATTAAACACCAAAATATAAAACACTTCACAGGAAATTATCCATACTACATTTTAACACTCATACACTATGTCTGCTGGAATCACCTATATAGCTAACTGTTTATTTAATTTCATTATTTCACTACTCAATTTACACTGGGCAGATATTTCATGTATTATACTAGTTCTGCTTATATGTACATACATTCACATCCTACCAATTTATTTTAGAATAACAATAGTATAACAAGAATATAATACTATATATTGAGATTGCAATCAACACCACACAGCAACAATAATTACCTACTAATACTAACACTAATCTATCTACTTCTACTAACAGACTAATCTACTAACATCCAATGTTCCGATTTCCCATATTCATTGACAGTGTGCTGCTACTTATGTATTTTAATGTATTTTACCTATTTGAGCGTTTTTATTGTTGTTTTGGTGCTGGAACTCCCAAGGGAATCACAGAAAGTTCTATCTATCTAAACGTATGCATTTTCTTTTCACCCACCAGTCCCACAATCAAGGTGCTGGAACTCCCAAGGGAATCACAGAAAGTTCTATCTATCTAAACGTATGCACGTAGCACGTATCGTGGCAGCAATTCATGAGCATACACTAGGGTCAACTGTGTCATGATTACACATGTACTTGGTACAACAACTGTCAATTAATTACAATATTACAATTGTTATGCTTTTATTGGTTTCACAACACTGTGCTGTTGCAGTATGTCAGTCTTCCCTTGTTTATTGCGTTTATTGTTTGAGTTCACCTTCACATTGGTTATATTTTCTGACGCTACTCAGGAAATGTTAGGGCCTTCATATCGCTAACTATTAGTGATATAAACTTATGACATCCCTGGTGAGGACATGGCAGCATACCGAACTAAATGACATGAAAGTATACAGTCACAGTCGACTTACCGCACAGCTCCCGTGTGTCCGTTGTAGGTACCGAGTAGTTCCACAAGTCGGCCACCTGTGTGGGGAGACATTGTTGAAGGTAAATAATAAAAGGCTTCAATGCAATCATGGCTCTTCACAAATTAATGGCTTGCTCTACACTACCGGCACCACCAATAACCTCAGGAAGAAATCCATGTTACACTACTTTACTTTTAATCTGAATGAAAATAAATCAATTCTACTGGCCTAAGTCATGTCCTCTTTTCATGATTACAGTAAGATTTTCATATCATACACACTATAGTGCATATAGCCTTATGTTTGTAACACGATTGCAAGTCAAAACTAGCAGTCGTGTTGCCATTTGTAGCTTCACGTGGACATTCCATATTCTTGACGTATTCCATATTACTATTCTATAGTCACTGGTGGCAAAGGTAAGCACAATCATTTTGTGTCACTCACTAGATCTTCAGCGACGGAAAACAGAAGGTCTCCTTCTGCGTTGTACTTGAGCTGAGTGATGGCCCGGCAGTAGGATGGGTTTCTATACAGTAATATTTGCAGGTTCATTTCATATTTTCAAAAAGGTGCATCAGCCCAGCTCAAACTCCTGTCAAAGGCCATTTTTTCGTTTACCACGACAACTCTATGTTCATTATTTAGGACGAAAAACTAACTACAAATCATTTTAGCTACTGACAAAAGCTAACGTTAGCTGCCGAGACATATATGCTAGCGTAAAATGCACTAACGGTCTCAACCGAACGACTACCATTTCAAACAACTACAACCGACAATTGTTTTCAAAAACCCACCATTTCAGTCAATCACATGTAGCCACCGTACCGAGTATTTTTGACTTGAACGCCCGCTGGAAGCCCAAACGGCTAACCGGAACCGGAAATAAGGAGCATACAACGTATTCCTATTTCCGTTATGCAAACGCTCCAATATCAGTGCGCCCCTTGAGGTGAAGTAGAGTACTGCCTGACTCCCCTGCTGACTTTTCTCTGCACTTTCTTGTAAGAGCAACAGGAACAATACTCTCGCACATACATTAAAGCTGCTGACGGGTCCCATGTAGAAGAAATGCATTTGTGTATCTGGTCACCGCTAGATGAGTCTCAAAAATCCACAAACAAATGCAGGGAGATTTACAAATTAAAAGCACGTTTAAAATGCGTGTTAGACAATCCACAAATGTATTTTATGAAACTAACAAATATCTTCACATGCCTACATTTGTGAATTTTCAAAATACATTTGTAAATCCTTGTTTGTGTATTTATTCTTTTTGAGACTGTTCTAGCTCCATATTATTGCACTTCCTGTCCGTCAAAGAATCACTCCTCGTTTATACAGTGTGATAAAAGGGCAATATGTGTAAGTCTAATTATTAATATTTAACATTGTCTTTTGTAAATTAAAAAAAATGCTGGATACAAAACGGAATAAGCAGTCTTTTCTACTTACCGTAATGTATTCCTACATTAACAATATTTTATTTAGATGTTTGTGGATTGGTGTTGAAAGACTCAGTATAAACATGTTATATCTAAGTTATATAAGGACTTCTTACAGATAAATAAAAAGAATAAAAATGCATAAATTGGCCTAAACACTTTTAGCTATGTTTTTATCTTAAAAAAATCAGAAAAAACACCTTTTTTGTTATATCAGTCTTTGATCAAAAGAAGGTTCAAAAACGTTCTTTAAAGTCAGTGTCACAAATACAGTGGAGGCATAGCAATGAAAAACATAAATATCTTCAAGAGCAGTTTATTGCAATATAAGTGTTTACAAAAGAGGGCTGTAACATCATAGTACTTATAGTAATGGGCTGGTATAGATTTACTATGTAACAATGTTCAAACAGACAGTATAGAAAAGAACATATGGGTCACCTTGTCTTTACAAGATGCTATACAAGAACATGGCATTTTGAAGTGATAGCTCATAAAGAGGGCTTTATATAAACAGATCACATTAAAAGTTAGAAAAAAACATCATTATATAATCTCTTTTCTCTCTATATATCATGTATATAATTTTACACAAAAGGATCTGTTTCATGCACATATGAGAACCGTGGGTATAAACTACTGTGGCACAGAAATAAAAACGTTGTTTCTTTACTTGGCGATATCACATCACAAAGTTGAGCTCACAATATCAAATCAACAGAAAAACTGAAGACCTGTTTAGCACCAGCACTTAATGTATGATTTACACATGGAAATGTTTCTCGGCATAATATACTTTGAGAAGTGTGATGGTAC
>NC_024322.1:7552666-7564294 GCF_000523025.1 Cynoglossus semilaevis | reverse complement strand
GGGAGTGGTCAGATGCCATTTCAACCTGTGAAATACTTCATTAGCATGTTATCCGCATGATTTTCATTTGTGGGGTTCAAGAATCAACCGTTTGTTTTAGGTCTTTAAACAGAACATAATATCACTGTTGTTGAACACAAACCCATTTAGAGGAAAACAGATTAAACCACACAAAAAGTCGAATCAAGAAATGTTCTTTCTAACCAGAATGTAAAAAATGGACATGTTCTTTTGAACTCAGGATAAAGACCATAAACTTCACAGGAAAAACCTTATTTTCATACAGACCGTCATTCACCATTACTGGTACTTCTGAAAACACATTGATCCATTTCTGGGCTTTACTCTCGATCCTTAGAATTTTTTTTTTTAATGTACAGTCTACACCAGTGTTTCCCAACTTTTCGTTTGAGCCATGGCACATATTTTACATTAGCAAAATCCCATTACAAACTACTAACAAGAATTCTGAACTTGTGAAGATATACAGTGAACTTTGAGGGTGAATTTACTTACTAGTTTATAACTAGTGCCTGTTTAATTGATCAAACACAAATATTCTTGCAGGAAGTGAAGACATCTACACACATCTTTAAAAGCCTCTTTTTTTATCTTAGTTTTTATAACCATTTGCTGCCACCCAGTGGAAGAGCATTTAATTGTTCTACTTGTCACTGTCCCAAAGGCTATTGAAGACAACTTATTTGTAAAAAACAAATGATAGTTTTCAGACCTATTAGATAAAACTGGATAATTTTCCACAGTACAGCTGACGAACTCTCATGGCACACCAATGTGCCGCAGCAGTGGTTGGGACTCACTGGTCTATACTATAGCAATAAAGTACATGCCAATGTACACTATGATTATAATAATATTAATAATTAATACTCATTGTAGATTCCTGTAGGTGGGATGCTTGAAGTGCTATTTGATCTTTTTTAATTTAACCATTAGCCAATTTAACCATTTATTTTTTCATACCCACTCTACAACATAGAATACTTTCCTAAAGGCTAACGAATGACTATGAATTGATTAGGTAAAAAAAAAAAAAATACAAAAAGAAAAAAACAACTGGGTAGAAGCACCTTAATGCCTGGTGAAAATATTTTTAACTTATATCTGAACATTTACTATCTGGGTATGATACTGGATTAGTATTCTGGAAAATTGTACTACAGGAATCTTGGTCTAGACAAAAGAGCATGTGCTTCCATCTGATGACTGGACAGAGGTTAAAATAAATGTTCTTTTAAAAACACACGTGGCCAACCCATTCCAGTTGTCGACCATGGTTCGATCTTCATTACAAACACTAAAAATCCTCAACAGTACAGAACAGTACACTCCAAAAATAATACATGTCCATCAAAGGCCTTTTGTCCAATACACTTAGCTGCCATGATAGTGTTAGGCCTGGTGGATTGCATACACATATACATCATCTTCTATTATACACTGATATATCTTACAAATTTGCAAAATGGTTTCATACAAGCCATAAGAACATTTCCTTTTCATATCAAATAAACAGAAATAGGTAAGGTCTGCACATGCTGCAGGATCCATTTACAGTGCTATAAAAAACAGACAAATACATACACTGACGTTCTCAAAGTACGCGCACACACACGGTCCCACAAAGTGATCTCTTTTCAACAGGATGCACATTTTCAATATTAGTGTTTTGACTCTGATAACAGCCTTTATCTACGGAAGATTCCACAAAGCACCTGATCTGCTACATACTGAAAATATGGCTCCTTAATCTCACTGCTTGTTGTTTTCCATATCTTAGTTCCACTGACAGCCAATGTAAAACCTGGAGATGTATCATTGAAAAACCCTGGAAAATTACATTTGAATTTAAATGTTCATTTATGTCACATCTAACAAAGTGGGGAGATGATGGCTGAACAATAATTAAATATGAATTGTTACTTTAGATAACTTCTAATGCAATTTGTAATCTGTCCTTTACAAAATTATTAGCTCCCAAAAGACGACACATTGAGATATGTTCAATACACAGCATTCCTAAAAATATTACTTGTATGTTGGAATTATTAAATCATGAGATATATATTTTTACTTTGCATAAGTAAGTAATTAATTTATTTAAATCTAACCCCTAATCCAAAATTAGCATTCTTGTTTTGACGCGAATCAAAAATGATTTCTGAACGTGGATATTTTGAGAAAGATTTTTTTTTAAAACTATGTTAAGGAAATTTTTCCTAAATAATGATAGTATGTTTGAAAAATTGTGTTTATTAATTTTTCTTTAACCCTGTCTCCTATAAAAGGT
Source organism: Cynoglossus semilaevis (assembly GCF_000523025.1). Classification (NCBI taxonomy): domain Eukaryota; kingdom Metazoa; phylum Chordata; class Actinopteri; order Pleuronectiformes; family Cynoglossidae; genus Cynoglossus; species Cynoglossus semilaevis. The sequence continues at coordinate 7,561,983 of NC_024322.1, read as the reverse complement.
TTAAAGGTTTTCCTTGACAAATGTATTTAGCAACTTGTAATAACCTGTTCTTGCTTACATATATGCATGTATGTATAGATGTGTGTATAAATATATATATATATATATATATATATACACGCACACATACACATATATACACATGCAGGATGTATAAGGATTTATAAATTTACAAGCTGGCCACATTTCTGGCCAGCATTACATTTTCAATAATTAGATTAGCACACTAAACTAACACCAAACACCTTATTGCTTTCAGTTTCCCCAACAAAGTTTCTCTACTGGAGACAACAGTAGCTCTGAACAGATTTTCTATTAGTTTCTGTTTTTCCAACTCAGCTAGGCCTTCATCCAGTCATATTTAAACACTGCTGTATTGCTGAAGACGTGGAGGTGCATTGTTGACAATGGTGACTGCTTGCACTAGCAGTTCTTGAAATCGTTACCTGGTGTAAAACATATCAGAGGTAAACAAAACAGCACCTTGATGATGTACAGTACGGAAATATCAGAAATTTGAACAAAGTTTAAATTCAACTTGGAGGTGACGAGTAGCAGGGTTTTCACTCAAAAGGCAGTGAGATGTTGGTTGTTGCTTTGCTGACAGGCACATGCTGAACAGACATCAATGGTGACAAATTCTGCTTTATGCTAGCATGGTGCTAAAAACACTCAGGACAACAAGATGCATTTTTGTTGAAAAAAGCTGTGTGGAAAATCCTCAGTTTACCCTGTTGATGATATTGCACCAGAATCTAATATTTCATGATGTGACACTTTGGTATCATCTCCTCTTCCAAGGGCTGCTATTACACTGTCATTACATTGTAACTATTCAACTCATTTTAAACTGGGGATGCTATGCAACAGACTACAGAAGAAAATGTTTTAAAAGGCGGAAACTAGGATCAATTAAGGACATCTCTGTTAAAAAGGACCAGTTGTACGTAAACTGGAAGGCCTGACAGGCAATATGAACAGTCAGAGTATTAAAACTGAAACTGTACTTCAGTGTGCAGGATACAAATTACTCAGATTTATGGCAGTAAAGGTCCTTTAGGGCTTTCAGCTCCTCAATGAGAGTTTTGTTTTGGTTCTCCAGCACGGCCACTCGGTTTTCCAGACACTTAACATACTCCTTCTTCTTCCTACGACATTCACGAGCTGCTTCTCTGCGGGAAGGAAAAGACAAAAACTGATTATTTCTTCTTTTTTTTTTAAACATTTTTTTGTATTAATTTTCAGGCTGTAGTAGTAGTTTTACAATAATCTCTTTGGATACTTCATAAGAGATTATACACTTTCACAATCTATTCTATCCAGTACACGTACTTACCAATGACAGTTGTCAAATAACGTTTTCTCCTTCTGCTCAATCAATCAGGCCTCCACTTCTGCTAAAACCATTCACATCATCCATCTGTTCGCCTTCATGTTTGAAGTACTCCCTCACTAATATATTTCTTCATCCTTAATCAACCTTATCTACTGTTCATTTACATACTCAATATCAAATACACAAAAATATTGGGGTTCTAAATAAAATACTTACCAACATTAAGACAATTATTTTGATTTGATGTGCAGTCCAGCCACAAAACCCTAAGATCAATGGTACATGGTGTACATTCTACAGCAGTAGATGCTGAGAATGTACATAAATATAAATACACTGTTTAACTTCTGGTTCATACCTGTTTTTCATTAAGCGGACCTCCCTTTTGCGAGTGACCTCCTCTGTGGCACCCTGTGTGGGGAGGGCAGCTGCAGAAGCCATGACAACCCCAGGGGTAATGGTGCTCGTGGGCGCTGCTCTAATCTGATAGGCCTGGACTTCACCTGAGGCACCTGAGGGGTTAATATAGTAAGACAATGAACGTCCCCTAACTTTTTCACATAATAGTAAAGTTTAGATCTTTGCTAAACACCTATGAATATGATAAATTAATCTAACTCATACCTTGGACAACGACCTGATTGCTAGGCACCAATATTTGTTGGCCGTCGCTGGTCTGTGCGTACTGGAGAATAGTGGTTCCCGGCTGGGCAGCTGCCGCATTGGTCATGGTCAATGTTGGCAGGCCTTGTACCCCGTCTGTACCATTGTTAGCCAGTTGAATAGCACCACCTTGTGTGATTGCAACTGGGTAATTTAGAAAAAAAAAAAAAAAGAGTTACAGTTTTCATAATTAGCTAATTTAAGCAGAGACGAATGGCTTGTAGACTGAGTGCTGTATAAAAAGTACCAGGTTCTTGTGACACTAGCTCTGTGCACTACAACATATTTAAGTCTGCCAGAAAGATCTTAAATTAACTATTCTTCCTGCAAATACTACATCAACAATACAGGCAATATATTTAATACAAATTTTATATGTATGTTTCCTGCTGTGTACACTGAAAAATATGCACTTTTCAGAACTCAACTCTGCAGAACTCACTACGACATACTGTATTGGCCGCTGCTGGTCTGGTAGATGGGTGTAGGGACAGTAACGGTGGTGATGGCCGGGGTGGAAACTGCAACCGAAGAATCTTCCTCTAGCTTTTCCTCCTCAATACGAGAGACAGCCGGTGCGTCAGATGAAAGGTCATTAAGGATTTTTCTGTTATAACAGAAAGTTTTCATTTTCAAAGGACTGCTACAAAAAACAGCTGAAAGTACTCTGTAATTTTATAGACAGGCTTCAGACAAATGCTATGACAAGGCAAGTAGAAGAGAAGCTCCAAGGTTTCAAAATAAGATGATCCAATTCAACAGTTAGGAAAAAAAATCAGGATAGAACCAAGATCGTGTTTGCCCAAGAAGTTACCTGTATGAAGGGCGACGTGACAGGATTTCTCTGCGTTTCTGAGAGTCAGTCACACTGTCTACTGACTCCTGTGAATCCTCACTTTCTGCTATAGTAGAAATCTGAAACAAAAAAAAAAGAAAACATCAAATATACTGTACCTTCAACATGCATGTTAATAACATTGTGTGTGTACTGTACCTGTACAGTCTGGAGATGTGGGGACTGAATGACAGACGGTTGTGCAGCCTGTATGACACCATGGACCTGAACTGTCTGTCCATTGGGAAGTTGGACCAGAGTAACAGTGGGGCCTGTTGCCGATGTATGGGCCGCTGTTGATACCTGGAAGCCAAATATAATATGCCTTTTATGTGCAGTTTGACATTAAAATTCTAGTGAAATTCAATGTACAAGTACGAGAGGCAGTGCCTTCCATAAGCATAAGTTGCATACGTAAAAAGAATTTTCTGCAATATTTGCAGAAAGCACCTGTGCTAAGGTAGCAATCTGTGCTTGGGTGATCTGCTGACTCTCAGTCTCTGTCACAGCAGTCTCCTGCTGAGCCTCCAATGCTGAATCCATCTTCATTGGTTGAGCTGAGAATAGAAAGTTGCAAAAAATGTCAAGTAAGACAATTTTATGGAGCTGCAGCTGCAGCATCTGTTATATACTGGGACGAAGTCGAAATTAGCGCAGCATTTTAAACAGTCCGTGTCCATCATCTATAACTACCTAATTCAACGTCTTTTAAAATAAATAACCACCACCAAACAGAGAGCTGAATTAGGGACCACAGACACCTTTTCTAAAATACTCCTCTCCTTTAAAAACAAAGCAAAATGACAAAAAAGTTTCACCATAAACACTAATATAATTCACATGTTTACACTGTGTGTTGCCATGTACTGATATGTTAACATTGTCAAAAGTAACTGTGGTTATAAGTCTCTGAGGGAATGGTTAAAACCTGAGTTGTGTGAAAAGGCATTAAACACAGACTGCACTGGTTTTCATTGCATTCATTTAGTGACTCAAGTCATTACTAGCACCACCCTTGACCATGATCAAGAGGATAAAGTCTGAGAAGTTATCAAGACCAGGGCTACTCATAATAATGGAGTTCAATTTAAAAGATTTAATTCATGTATTTAGTTAAATGTTTTTTAACCAGGTTAATTTTTTTGTGAACCAGTTTTTATTGCAAACATGATGTAAGAAATTGTTGGAAAAATATGGTTCATAAGCTAATTGGAGTTCCTAATATTACTCTTTAAGTAATCAACACAATATTCATAACGTTCACCTAAAATGCAATGAACTTCCACTATCTACCAGATGAAAACAAAAAAATTAAATAATCCTTTTTTCTCTCCATGTAATAACATAGAAGTTTTACAGACAACACAAATTGTAGAACATATATTTCCAATGCACATACACAAGATGATTGTTATGTATGTTTGTGCAGAAGACAATAAACAGAGAGAATAAAAACAAAGTATTTGTACAAAAAATACATTTATAAAAGACGATAAAAGAAGAATGAAATATTCAGTATAAAACTATAGTTGATATGCAAATATAGTATTTGGTGTATTATTGAAAATGGCCACCATCGTGTAAAGTTTGGACAACTGTAGTACAACCTATTTGAAATACTGTTGTGACTGGCTATTACTTAAGAGCATCCTGACATCGATACGTGTTCACGGAACTTCGTGATCTCACACTGTGCGTAGCTTCCCTGCGCTGCATGATTGGCTTTGCACACTTCTCCCTCTGCTTTTCAAATATCACTTGGACGCTGTCTGTGTATGTGTGACAGAGGAGACACATGGCAGGGAAACGCCCCCCCCCGAACGCATACAGCCCGGTCACATCCCTGGAGGGGAGCAAACATTTAAAACGTACAGCTCGACAAGAAGTCATACAACACACGAGCTGAGGTAGAAACACCCCAGGCCCGAGTTTGTGTTTACGACGAACACGGTGCGGCCTGTAATTTTGAATTATGTCGAAAGCAAAACGTGTAAAAAAAAAAAGGACATCAAGTGTGAGATTTACATACATGGCTGTGATCCCACATAAATTAAAAAACTAATCGAGTTCCTGAAATGGCGGAAAATGTATAGAGCAATAATGTTACAATGCGTTGAAGCGGGAAAAAAAGCGCAAAATGTGGCACACAAAGCCTCTTCTTCTAGCTGTAGTATCACGTCACATTATTGCGTATGTACGCTCCTAAAGAGTAGTTACAGTATCAGATGCGTTCACACGCTCACTGTCTCTCCCGCTTCACTGTCAATGCCCACACACTGGCTCCGTTTTTCTCCCCAAACAGCCGCAGCCTCCCCTCCCTCCATTCTGCTACAAACGCAACGCGGCGCCATGATCTCTTTGTTTCCTACGGGCCGAACCCGACCAAACCCACACCTTCTACAGCCACGTCCAGTGTCTCTGATGCGCGGACGCAACTCCGTCCTTACCAATACAGACTCTCTTCGTCACTCCCGAGCCTCCGGAGCTCCACTTTTATTCTGGCCGACACGTAAGAGCCCGCGTCAGGCTACACCTCCGCCGCGTCACCGGGAACAACAACACGAAGATTGGAGAAGAACGAGAAGCAGATGGCGACACTATCCGGAAATAAACGAAGTGACAGCGGAGAAGGACGGAAAATACCGACCGGAGACGAGTCGATACGACTGAAGACAACCCTCCTGACGTCCATCTTCTTGCTCTCCTTATTGTAATGGTCAACTGCTATCACCTAAAGCACTATCGCCACCAAGAGTGCAATAATGAAGACTACATGTATAGCTAAAAATACTGGCATCCAAATAATTCACGAATCAAAATATTATTATTTAAAATATATGTTATATTTAATACCTTAAAAACATCGTATACCTACATATACCTAAAATACCTACCTAAAATAGTATTCTTTATCTGAGCGTTATTGCACTTTGCTTCAATAAATAGTCACGATTGCAATTGTCATGTGGGGGATCTCAACACTATACAATAACTGTTCATTAACCTTAAACATGTTCTTCTTTAATGTGATTTATTCCTACGATATACAGAAAAATAAGTCACCAAAAACGACCCAAAAAATTAAAAACAAATAAACCTACAGCTAAAATTCGTTAATTACTTATTCTTGTGGTTATATGAAACACAAATGAGCATGTGTATCAGAAAATGCTTTTCTCATAGTAACCACCCGAGGGCAGCAAAGGACCATTATTCAAAACGCTTATGAGCAGCTTACAGTTTAGCAGTTGTTCCTTAACCTTTTTTTTTAGAGATGTACCAATATAAACAACATATATAACATTTACTTACTAAAAATATAAACTTGTCGACAAAAAGAAATACTAATACATATTTATTTGGTATACCATATATGCATATATAAATTAACCTTCACGTGCCACCTGGGCTGCCATTGTGTACATCTAGGGGTATGCAAACTCCCGTTGGAGAACCCCCACAAAAGTATAGACAAACACATATTACTACTCTTCATTGATAAATAAATCAAAAATAAAATGTAATGTAATACAATGTATAACTGAATATAAATGAAAAAGTGAACAACGTTTTATCATGCATTGATAGCAATAACAGGTCCAAGTCAAACATAAGCAATCTTAAATGCCTAACAAGTAGACGAATAAATTCTAGGCCTTTACCTTCCAACATTTGGTATCCACCTGGGATCATATAAACTTCCTGTTAATGAATCATGAGTCAGAATCTCCAGAGCATCAAAGATTATATGCAGCTTGGAGGAAAAACATCTATCTATCTATCTATCTATCTATCTATCTATCTATCTAGATATGTAATATCAACACGAATACTTGCTATCACTGTATACATTAGAAATGTCTTCAGATGAGCCAACAGAAAACAGTTGCCGTTTCTTTTATTAATATAAATCAAGAGTGCTCTAATGAACTCAAAATAAAAGAGTAAACATGTACATTTAAATAATTCATCTGCGTTTTGTCTTCTGAATCATTCGACCTAGGCTGGAAGAGGAGATTGCTCTTTATCCCCAGATGGGGGCACTGTAAAGCCACTTAAGCTTCGCGACCATGTGCTCCCAGCCTCTACCTCCACTCTTCCTCCTTCTCCTACACCTCTTTCTCCTCCTCCTCTTCCTCCCCAGACCAGGCTGCTGGTATGTCATCACGCAGATATGGGGAGTTTATCAAGGCAATTCCTTTTATAATCCTCCTGATGCTCGTTGCCTATGTTTTATCTGTTTAATAGCATTTTACTGCTCCACGCCATAAAAAACAACCTTTTTATTGTGACACCAAACACATTGTTTGGGGAATTGACCCTGTCTGGGTAATGAACAGCAGTGATTTTGCAGCTAGTTATAAAAAGGGTGGAGGGATATTAGGGGTATGGACAGTTTTGACCCAGAGCAGAGAGGAGGGATATTTAATATTTCAAAGGAAGAGGTGAAGCTTTTTTCTTCAGCCCCCCATTAGACATTTCAACATGGTTGATCTTTAGCTGTACTCCGGTTTACCAGTGTGAACGTCCATCACTTAACAGTACCTTGTTCTTAGCCGCAACAAACAGTGATCTTTGATTAGACTTTAAATACAATCAAATAATCCGTTTACAGCATCTGTTTAAAAGTAACAATGGTAATGAGAGACAAAACAAAAAAAAAGTACAAGCACCACCACAGAGGAAAACATTTAACTGCAGTGATGACCTGTTGCAGAGAGGAGCTCGAAAGCATGTTCCAGATCACACTTGTGCCAGTCCAAAGATGCACAAGGTCATGATAGAATCTATGAATCACCAGATTTAGGGACAAACTGACCAAATTTGAAGATCTCCATTTAATAAATCAACTTAATAAAACCAGGACTATCGTTGTTCCAATACATAGTCGAGACACGTTATTAACACACTGAGGAAAATATATATACAATCTCAATGCTCATCATGGATCTGTGCGGGCTTCAGCTACAGGTCAGAGGGTTCGGCATGTGTCAGACCGACGTCACTGAGTGTGTGGCAGTAAGTGAGTCTACGACTGACAAGCTGACTGACACAACTGTCAAATGGATTGACTGTAGACTGATTAATAGTTGTTGAGCACAACGGTAGCTTTACCAAAGTTTTTAAATAAATTCTCATAGCGCACAGTAATGACAACATTTCACCAACTCTATTAAGCAAAATTTTGAGTTCCACTTTATCATATTTTTCCTGACATTTGTATATATTAACAAGTCCATAATTTTGATTGGTCAAAAATTGCAACAGGTAGAAAACACATACATCTACATGAAATTTGTTTTTGTCATGTTGATTTATCTTGATTATTTTGGATTAATAATGATTCATTATTGACAAATCTATGGTTTTCCTGTGATTAATCATATTAAAGTAGTGTCATTGTCAGAAGTGCAATTTGTCAGACTTAAAAAAGCCTTCCCAAAGTTGGGGGAGACCTAATTTTTAGGGCTGAATTTTGTGGCAGAAATGAAAAATAGATATCAGACACACTTTCTGAAAATGCTCTGTATAATAATAATAATAATAATAATAATAATAATAATAATAATAATAATAATAATAATAATAATAATAATAATAATAATAATAATAATAATAATAATAATAATAATAATAATAATAATAATAACACTTAACAGTAATAATAGTAATAATAATAATAATAATAATGTCTATAAATACAATTGAATGTTCAAGATTCCAGAATATATTAAAAAAAAAAAAACTGGTGAAAAATAGTCTTGTGAGTTCCATTAGTGACCGCTCAATGATGCATTTGATGTCATTGTCATTTCTGTCCTTGTCATCCTTTGTTGTATTCAGTTGGTGCCGAGGCTCAAATGATTTCATTTTCAGTTTGTTTTTTCCTCTAGTGGAAGTGACGTAAGGACTCTCCTCTAGTCCTTACGTCAACTCCAAATCCTAGATTTCCCTCTTTACCAGTGTTAAAGTAAATCCACAACTGGAAAGAGTTTTTGAGTCTAAAGTGGGTGTTGTTTACAAGATGACGACTAGTCACATTTTCAGACATTTTCAGTTTCATCATTGCTGTCACTCATGTGGTCACACATTGAGAAAAAGATTTAAAATGTAACTTCTGATTTATATGCTCTTAGACATGTATGTTTTTTCAATTAAAACATTCAGGGTGTTGCCACAGCTAAATGATCTGCCTTCTTTTAATCTTTCGTCCATACTGAGTCGTTTATTATCAATTATCATTTCATCTTCCATCACTACATCTTCACCTCCATCCTGACAGTTTTTTTAACATCCGTTGTCCATTTAACAAATAGCTCTGCTCAGCACGTGTCCAAACCGTGTTAACCTTGGTTCTCTGACTTCATCTCTAATCTATTAACTCTACCCCCTCCCTCTGATTTGCCCATTTCGAAACCCTTCCATCCTGCTTTCTCCCATTGGAACCCCTTTGACCTTCAGTTTAACCTCCTGTCCTTTAGG
>NC_024322.1:7537112-7552613 GCF_000523025.1 Cynoglossus semilaevis | reverse complement strand
CAAATCACTCGATGGACGAAAACTTGGACAAAGACATCCAAGGTCTCTTTGGGGAGCCAGAGTCAGTGACAAGAAATTGAATTTGTACAAAAATATACCGTATCTGGGAATAGAAAGACAGTGGGAAACATCATTGGGCTAAAAATGCACAGAAAGTAATAAAGAGACGAAAGAAGATCATAGAACTAAAGGATATCATTGCCCACAGTGGAGCAATCAGAGCAAGTTCAAAGTGGTTTTATGCAATCCAGGTCTAATAGTGGCACGTTCTGCATTAAAGGCACGCACAGCAATTTTTCACATGGGGTTCAATTTACTTGTCACAGGGAGTTCATCTAGGAGCCTGTGGAAACAGTTGAATAATGCATTCAGCAGCTCTAAATGAAGCTTTCCAAAGATTGAAAAACAGCCTTGTAATGAAAGATGCTATACAGGTGCATTATGGGATGCGTAGGATGTGCTTGACACTAAAGTTAAAGACATTTTGGTATTCTCAGATACACGTTCGACCATAAAATTTTCAAGTAGCAGATCCTCCAACTATTTACTGGATAACTGCACATCCCTGCACTCAGGACTAAAAGAGTTTAGAAGAAAACCTTCTTTTCTGACAGGATGCAATGCAACTTATTTCTGCTTCAGCATCACTCTGGGCCAGGTCACGCCACAGGACTTGAACCACATCACAGATTAACCCCTCCTTTTCTAAGCACTGGGGGAAAGAATGCGTTTGCATGCAGATTGACTGGAGTTGAATCATGCTGTAATTTCACATTCTTTGACTGGAGGAGACTTTTGCAGGTATGAAGCGGTTCGGGAATGTAATTTTCATCATCATGCTGTGAGAAAGTTGTCAATGAAGTTTAAAGTGGAGAAGATAGTGGGAAGGTGGGATGCATAAAACATGGGTGATTCAAATTTCATGTAGCCATCTTGAAATTCTCCCAAAATATGTTTTTTTAGGGGTGCACATGATGCAACACCCTCAAATTCAGAGCTGCTCTGTTTTAGTGAACATAAACTGGTATTTAGTTTTATTTCTTCATCTTTTTTACTTTGAAAAACTCTTTTAACTAATTCTGGGCCAAGATTGTGAGAATAATATATATATATATAATATATAATATAAAACGAGATCATCCAAGTATTTCACAGTGAACTATATATATATATATATATAATTCTACAGGAACAGACCATGTACATGTACATGACAGGACTTTCTGTAACTACTTGTGATGCGGTGACACTGGAACTATTTCTTAGTATTTATAAAAGAGTGAATGTCTCTGGGTGTTGAACTTGACCCTTCATCTATGAAATCCCTTGTGGAGACGATAGCGTCTCACTTCAATCATAGCAGTGTCTCAAAAATCGACACAAATTTTATTCACAAAAGACTTCAAGGACTGAATAATTCAAAAGCACTTCAATGAGTCCTTGTTATAAACGGTAACGGACAAATATTGACGCAAAATCCAAACTCAGAAAGTTTCACGATTTGTATAAGAGATGGTTTTAATGCCTTTTTTGACAGTATTAAACTCATACACCTCATTCACTGGTCAAAGGACAGAGTTTCTGTGTATGCCTAGGTCTTCACTTTGGAAGAAGAAAATTCAATAGGAATAGGACCTTGAACTGACTTTTCTAACACTGAGGATTTAGCCTTCAGTTTAAACAGCTGCTCCATTAAATTTGTCCACTTTTGCAAAATCTTGTACAAAAATGTAATCCAACATTTGGAAACATTGAATCATTATCTCTTTAGACAGGAAAGTACTCTGAAAGTATCATTAAATATTTTTTACTTTATAATACTTCATGAAGTAGTACACTCAAGACTGGATGAGAATAGAAGAGTATTTTAAAGAGCTAGAGAAAACGGAGCTCTCCATCATGACACACACACCCACCCACACACACACACACATACACACACACACACACGATGACAGACATGGAGTGAGAAAGAATCAATAGAAGCATTTGGTTTATTATCATAAACACACACACAAACACACAATTGTGTGTGTTTGTGTGTGTGTGTGAGACAAGGGTTGTGTTTTTATCTCCAGATGGTTGACTGAGACTTGGCTGGTTAGTAGAGAGAGTCAGAGACAGAAAAGCAGGCAGAAGGCATCTTTTCTACTTGAGCTAGACTAAAACGTGAGTGTGTGTGTGTGTGTGTGTACAGCGTCTGCCAACCTGCCTGCCTGTGTGTATGCGTGTGTGTGCGTGATTGACCTTGAGAAAGGAGGCTCAGTTGGAGGAGAGAGGGAGAGAGGGANAGGACGACTGGCTTCTCATTCTCCGTCTGTCCTCTCTTTCCTTCTCCTCTCCTCTGTAATCTTTTACGTCTCTACTTCCTTCTCATCTCTTTTCACACGTCTGGTTCCTTTTTTCGCTGCATTCCCTCATTTTCCTTTTTGTTCTCCTCATGTTTTACTCCCATCCTTTTCTCTCTCTCATTTATACTTTTGCCCTTTTAATTTCCCACCTTGTTGCCTTTAGTTCACTTCTCTGTATTTTTTCTGGATGTCTCCCCCGTCTTCTCTCTCCTTAGTCCTCTCCTCTCCTATTCCTGTCCCGTTTAGTCCCTTCCTCTCCTGCCCTCTCCCCTCCTCTCCTCCTCTCCTCTCCTGCCCTCTCTTCTCCTCTCCTGTCCTCTCCTATCCTCCCCTCTCCTCTCCCTGAGCCTTCTCTTCTCTAGGATTCTTTCGTCAACTCATGGCTCCTCTCCTTTTCTCTCTCCTACTCTCCTTGCATGTCATGTCTTTTCACTTTGAATAAATGCAGACTGCGCCAACACTCCCTTTCAGTCGCCAAGGTTCTCTGCATGAAAGAAAAGAGAAGAAAAAAATAGAAGACGAAAGACACAAAGACATGTCTAACGAAAAGAAAAACAGGGAATCAAATGCCTCTTTGAAAAAGCTTTGGAGACGGCAGCATGTCCGGGGGTAATTTAGGGGAAAAAAACTGCCGTGGTAAATGGTCAAAGAGAAGGTGTGACAGTCTATATGTGATATGATTCATATTCACAAAGGGTGCAAAGGCAGCCTCTTTGATTCCTTCACAACACTTGTATCTGCAGGCTACAGTGTGTTACACGCCATTCTGTGGGCCTTTAAAAACGCCATGGAGGTTGATTTTGTGTTTCTGTGTAGTCACTGGAGGAAACGTACTTAGAATAAGGTGCTTTAATCTTTGCTTTAGTGTGTTAAATATTACCTCCCTTAGAACACACAGGCTGGAGAAGAGGAAAATGCAAAGGAAAATTTAGATAATATTTTACAAATGAGAGAAAATGTACCTTAAATTACATTTTTTCAGGTGTTAGATTAAAAATATTTACCTGTCACAGGCTAACTAAATTAATTAAAGTAAGCCATTTGATGTGGGCAGATGCTTCTCAAAAACATTTTCATATCTCTACGGTAACATAAATCAGATAAGAAAAAGATAAGTTAGGAAGATGGACGAGGGCTAGTTAAAATGTGGGGGAAAAGAGAGTAAAATGTTTAGCCAGGAAATAATTTAAACAAGGACAAAAACAAGAAAACTCGATCCTAGAGAGTAAAAAAGCTAGATATGTAGATGAAATGCAAATAATGCCAAAAATAGAGAAAAATCAAAGTAAAGCCACAAAAATGTTTGCCAAATTATAAAGTAATAATAATAAAATAAAAAATCAACCCCCAAACAAACATGAATTTGAAACAAAAGATTACTAAAAGTTAGCTAGACATCATATATCAGGACGCAAAGAACAGCACAAAAGGCTTTTCATCTTCTATAGCTTTATCCATACATCCAGGGCATCGGAGCCTTGGTGCATTACAGTAAGACAAATGCTGTCTGAGGCAGAGACAGAGAACGTACAGCACACACTGCTCTCTTCATCCAGAATATACTCTCTGCTCTCAGCACTCTCTCAAGGACATGATGTGTTTCAGTCAAAACAGCAGCAAACGTACCTGAAATCTGAGTCTGCGGTGCTGTTACTTTGTGTGTCATCTTGCATCAAGATGCTACGGGCACACAGGAGTGTATGAAGGTTCACACATACGCTGGTTCCAACAGCTTCATCCATCTTTTTCTTATTTCCTCCATGACCTTTTAAAGGAGTAGAAAACGAGACACGGAGAGAAGTAAGACCTTTATCAACCAAGTGTGTCCTCATCTTCTAATTTTTCACTTTGTCTTTCGACTTGAACAATTTTTCTCCCTTACTTCACAGAAAGTACTGTCACACAGTCATCACATCACATCTGTGGTCTCAAAAGCCCACCATTGACGGTACAGAGGTTCAGAAATTAGTGCTAAGACAGAGGCGTGAAGCGTAAAGGTTATGTTTACAATATACTCACAGTACAATATCAATCTCTACAGTTTCTTTGCACAAGCCAAAGGTTACTTGGTGGAAGGTAAACTTGTTTGTTCATCAAATAGACTCCATTTGATTGACAGCTTTCATGTCGGGAGTGATATTAAATTTATGAATCTTCCCAGTGCACTATGTGTTTTAGGGATATTACTGCTAATCCTGGAAATCCAGAATCACTGTTGTGCAGGAATCAAATCCCAGTGTTTGGACATCAGGTTCCCATCAATTAGTTAATTAGCTCAAGTTAAATGTCAGTCTGTTTTATTGGGTTTTCCACTTTTTATATATTCTTTTTTATATATAATCAATTCTTATATATTGGTCCAAAGTAATGAAAAGTGCACAAGAGAGGTGAGGAAAAGGATGCAGCCAGGGTGAAATGGATGGAGACGAGTCTCATGGGGGATGTGTGACAGAAAAAAGGGACAATTTAGATATAAGACAGTGGGGAGACATGCTACGATGCTATAATATATTGGACAAAGGACAAAGAGGGGATGTGGTGAAAGGTGTTCAATTTTAGTTATTAAAAAATGTCAACATTATTTTCCCAATTTTTTCAAGTTGCTTTAGAAATAATTTTGGTAGGGACCTGCCTACTCAGAGTTTCTCCACTTGCCCTCTGACTCTGAAGATGAGATGCTGATGTCATAATCATAACTGTAGTCATAATCATGACTGTGGGGAAGTCATGTGACATCATGTGACCATCAGAGCAATATGTCAAATACTACAGATTCAATATGGCTCTGAGAGTTGGATTAATTTCTGTTATTGATTCAGTATCAAGATCCATTTTAATCAGACAGTTTTTAACATAGCACCATTTAAATGTCATCAAAACATCAAGAGAAGTGAATAAAAAGGCAGTTCAACTACAGAGATGGCTCTGTTGCTCCAGGTTTACTCCTTAGCACATTGGTGAGAGGAGGTGAACATTGGAGGAGCAGATGCAGCGGCAGGAGTGTGGAAGCGAAAAAGGTCAGCGGGATGAGAAAAGGGTCTGATTATAGCTTTGTGAGAGAGAAGTCGGAGTTTGTGCTGAATAAGGTGCAGCATGGGGAGCTCGCAGAGGTTCTTGAAGAAAGAGGTGACGGGGTTATGAGAGCAGGTGGTGTACTGTATGTGAAGAAGCGTTCTGCACATGTGGAAGTTTGTTGAGAAGTTTGAAAGATTATCAGTAGAAACTACTGCTGCTGTAGTCTGGAGAGGGATGCAGGGGTGATTGAGAGTTTCTGCTGCAGAGAAGAAGAGTGACGGGCAGAGACAAACAATGGTCCAGAGGTCCAGAGGTCAAGAAATGTTTTTTTTGTGATGTTGTTGATGTGAGGGGTTGGATATATGCCAAGGTTGACACAATGAGGCGTAGTAACACTACTGAGAATGACGTTTAGGTCTTCGGCAAAGGATTTGAGAGCAGCGATATTTATGTCTGTCACAAAGTACATATGAAGGAAGGTTGTTTTATGTCTCTTATTTGAACTTTTGATGTATAAATGATGACAGAATTGAACCTTACAGAGACTGGTCATTGGCCTTTAAATATGCTCCAAATATAATATCAAGTATAATGCAACATGGACCGTGTCCTAACAAGACAAAACAGCACAAATCTATCTCAGTATTTATAAAACAATTTAAAGCCAGGCATCTACATACTATGTCCCTGTATTATTAATGTGTATTATAATTACAGTACATACTTGCTGTTCAGTAAGTATTCCAGTATTTCAGTTATAATACAAACAATCCAAAACAATCTACTTTGAATCTGCTGCTGCGGAGTATTTGCAGGACTAGCGGTCTTTGTAGCATCCGTTCTGACAGATGTGTGGCTCATTTGTCTTCTCATTCATTATCATGACCGTCCAATGACAAAGCTTGTCTTGCATTTGACCAAAATGATCCTTTAGCGCTCTTCATCGCTCTTCACTGCTAAAATCTTTTCACCTATTAGAGATTATTTTGATTTACTGACATTATAATTATGCAAATGAGTTTGTTCCCATTTACATTAAAGCTCTTGTTTATCCTATAAATAATGCATAAACAACAAGGCAGTATATTTTATTGCCTCTACGCAAAAAAATGTTTATAATCAATTACAAAAACGACACAGAAATCACTCATCGTGATGTTAGTTTACCATTAATTTTTCATATATCTGCTCCTTTATACAAAATGACAAAACTTAATAATATTTTACAATGTAAAAAATTAAGAGATCTATATTAAATAAACAAATGTAGATGAAACGAGTTCCCATTGGTTCCTCCATCTCCGTACTTCATGATTATATTCATGTTCTGACTAGGAACAATTAAAGTTCCTGCTTTTCATTGAAGGAGCAGACGCCTCATTTTTCTGTCTGCGCTTTCTTGTCTCTACATAAATGTCTGGACGGAGCGGTCTCTCAATTCTCCTGAGCAGAGTCTATGCAGAGGAGGAGAAGGAGTGGGAGGTGAGAGGAGGCAGCAGCAGCGGCAGAGATGGAGGCCTAAGCAAGGCTATTTTTATGAGGTACATAATAAAGATATGGAGATGAAGTATCTATATACCGCAGGACCTTCTTTTCTTGCTCTAAGTCTGGCCTGACAACCTCCTCTCTTGTTTCTCCTCCACAGCTCCCATGGAGAATGGGGAGAAAAGGCTGAGATGAATGAGAGCAATAACCTCATGTCAGGAAAAAGAGGGAGAGAGAGAGAGGGTCACGACGGTATAAACATCGGAGCGAAAGCTTGCAGTTCTATTTTTACTATTGCACATGGGTCGTAAGAGGTGGAGGGAGGAGAGGAAAAGGATGGGGGGTGGGGGGGAGAAAGAGGAAGTGGCTTGAAAATGTGAATTCTGCATTATTCATGGACCCAGTGGAGAAGCGTGGACAGAGACTGGGACTCCTTCCATAGCCAGTGTGCACACACACACGCATGCACGTACGCACACACACACTAAGAAACTTTTTTTTTTCTGTTGTGCTAGTGTGCACAAAACTGACACCGTACAGTAATACAGTTACACTAAAGGGCACATTAAGCACAACTAATTAGACATTAACAGGCAAATCACATTATCTGCACATAAACTGTCTATAGTATTTTTCTCAGGAGCTGGTGGAGACCAAACCAGAGCATAAAGGAGAGCCCACAAAGACATGCAGATTAGGATAAGATTATATAGGAAGCTTTTAGGGAAATCAAGGTCTGGTCTGATGTTCCTTGGTGGCACGGGACATTTTCACCCACTGTTATTCCCTGGCACATCATATTTATCATTATTTGTGGTTGTAGTTAATTAATTAATTATTAATTGAAATAAAGCTGCTTCCTATCTTCAGTCATCCAATTCTCTTTTTAAAAAATATCAGATATTAAAAACAACATTATTTCTTAGCTGTTTGACTATTTTGTCAAACAGGCTAACAGAAAGTTACACACTAAGTTACACTTAGTTTTCCTGTTTCAAACTTTTTAATCATTTCTGTAATTGGCTTTAAGCTCTTTTAAGCCATGTTTTAATATCATTATTATAACTTAACTAGCTCTCTCTAGTACTTAAAGCAATTTCTGGGCTAGCTTTAGGACTAACAGCTCTCACATTAGCCTGTGTTTTCACTTGCCATCCAGTCAACAACACTGAAACTACTTTATCCTGTTTCACCTATCCACGTTCCTCATGAAATCTGACTTTAAAAAACAAAACAAAACATTGGTGTCAAATTCTCCTTTAGTGATTTGGATTTATCATATTTGCAAGAGATAAAGGCATGTTTTGCCCTCAAAAGAATCTGCAGATATTTATAATTATTTTGTGGGTATTTCTCTACAGTAAAACAAGGTTCCCATTTGAAAATGTTTGAAAAGCCCTGCCTTAAACTGCAGTCATGAGTGTGACTGTAAATGGCTGTTTATCTCTACGCCTGTCCCTGTGAGAGACTGTCCATGGTGAGCTGTCTTTTACCTGATGTCACTGCACTAGCTCCTGGTTCCCCCGCATCCTTAAAAGGAAAAAGTGGAGGAAGATGAATGAATGAATGACTGAACACAAACACTGCATTTGTGGCCCTCAGTAAAAATAAACTGTGGCTGTTCATCATCTGTCTGAAGTACCTGTTTACATTTATGTGCATGTCCTCTGTGTGTGCATCTGTCTGCGCCTCCTCCAGATTTCATTGTTCCTAACCGTGAAATGTTTCTCTTGGGTCATATAGAGCATCTCATATTTCACAGCTACTTTATGGATTTATTCATGTCCGCATCTGATATCCTTGTGTGTGTCTTCATATCATTGTCTTGCGCTCTGTGTGTACGCGCGTGTGTGCTTCTGTGTTTGTTCCTGGATGCCATATTGTTTGCACGGATGAGTGACCTTCACAGGGCCGTGTCACACTCCGTAAAACTCTGCACAGTTGTTTAGTCGCCTGCTTGTTCCCTCAGACCGGGACGAATATGATGTTGACTTGATGGTGCTTCCAGAATAAAACTGTTTTATGTCACACAGTGTGGGTTTTAGTGGGTAGTTTGGACTATGTTGATACTATTGTATTGATATGCACTTCATTTTTGTCCTACGTTAAAACTATTTCACCTGGCAAAGGATAAAACATGAAGGTGTCTTTTGTCAAAACAAATATTCTGGAGCTGTAAAGTTATTAAGCAGTAACTGTATATGCATCACTGAATGACCTTCCATAATACAATGACTGTTGTTTGTTCTTTCACTAATATACACACATAGATGTAGTGTTTACTTGTCTAAAATAACTTTGACAGATTAGGTTTTTTGTAGAGTTGCGTGGCGTTAACTTCTATATTCCAATATTCCAAAGTTGTCCAAATGCTTAATTTCTGTTTCCGATATCAACCGATACTGATACACGTTTCCCCAAAACTGATGTAAACATCTCAAGTGATTGATTCCAACGCATTTGGCGAAACCCAGGTATTGCATTTTCGAGTTTTCATTATTGGGGGAAAACCCGATAACGACTCTTCTTCAATTTCGTTGTACCCCCGTAGTACAATGACAATTAAGACTATTCTATTCTATTCTATTCTATTCTATTCAGATACTGTAGAATTATCCTATTATTGGACATCCCTAGTTTTTTATTTATCCGTGAATCAGACACTGTCCAGTTTTGGTCAAGGCTCCGACCATTCTATCGTTCAGGATATGATACATTTAAATAACTAAACAAATGTTTAGGCCCAGGAATGTTGTGTGGATTTATAACAACATTAATATGGTCTGTTAAATAATAGCAGTTGTTCCAGAAATAATTTCCCACAATAATGATCTGGAATCTTTCCCATAGGACAAACAGAGCAGGCGCGCTGCCTTAATGTAGACAAATGATCATATTATGAACATTTTATGAACTTTTTTATGGTTTCATGATTCAGTCATTCATAAAAATATTCACAATATCTTGTAAATCAACTCACATGCACGAATCAGTCTGAAATATATGGTGTGTTTGGAAACTTTACTATGGGCTGGTACAATTTAGGTTGGAGGACGAAAGCACAATTGTGTCGGGAAGAGAGTAAGTGGTTCGTTTTATGAGTCGTAATAAACCAGCAAAATGTCATTTTCAGGTTTTACCTTTCCGCCCCATCAATTTCCTCGGCAACCGTCTCTGCTTCTGGTCCATTTGTGTTTCAGCCTGTGGCTTTATTTCAATCTTCGCCTCTGCATTAGTGACCATGGTGAGGCTTTGACATTGTCCCTCCTGTCCCCCTCATGTCAGGTGATGGATCAGCGGTGTCCCGTGGAGACAGAGACTGAGGAAGAGGCAGAGGAGAGGTAAACAGAGTGTGATCTATCTGCAGCTGCGCAGCTGCTGGACAGGATGCTGCTGCTGTAACATCTTTAATCTGACTGGCAAGAAGTGATGCTGATCTGACAGCTCCTGCTGATGTAGTGAGCTGAAAAGTGATAGCAGCGCGCGCACACACACACACAAACAAACAGATGTGCACATACACACATCATCACCCAATAATATTTCTTTCCCCCAAGACTTCTCTCAATTATTCAATTATAATTGCTGGACACACGAAGACTGGAAAAAAAGCCTCCTGACTGAATGACAAAACACACAGTTTGTAAGATTGCCCTTTAGAACAACAAAAGGAAATGTTTTATGACGTGTCACCTCCAACGGCAGAGTGACCTCATTTGTCAGCGCCTTTCCCAAAACTGTTACAAATCCCTGCTGGGTAACACTTTATTTTAAGGCCCTTTATTTATCATTTATGTGCACTATAGTATATGCAGGCATTCACTAATGGAATCCCAGAGGAGGAGTTACAGCTGTTGACAAATTCATTAACACCCTCTTCACTGTATGTATTTACTCACTCGGTGTTGCTATGTTTATGTGTTTTGTCTGTAAATGTTAATACAGCACATTACTAAAACAACTACACACGTCAGATAAACATGGATTAATGATGTTGCGGCTGTGTATCAGTAGGTAGAGTCGGTTGCATTCTAATAGGAGGGTCGGGGGTTTAAGCCCAGACTCTGCTTGGCAACACACTTAACCCCTGTGGCGTCAGTGTGTAACTGGTAATAATTGATGTGTGATAAAAGAAGTGCTTGAAAGACGTTTATTGGGTGTGTGTGTGAGTGAATTGGTGTGAACGGATGAAAGGTGTGAAGGTGGTCGTCAAAAAGAAAAATGCTTTTTCTACACTGAGTCAATGGAAAAAATGATTTTGACTCACTGTAAGTGAACTGATTGATCTGCCATGTCTTTATGGGTTTTTTAGCCATTACCTTCAGCAGGTAGTCACATTTGTCTGTCTTTGAGCAGCATAAGTCAAAAAGTAAATCAGGGAGTTTGATGGAATTCTCTGAGGATGTGGGTTAGGGAGAAAATATGAGTTTTTTGCTGGTTATCCAGATATGGATCGCCTTTTCAGTGCATTGACACCGAGGTGAGGTTAGGAGAAAACCCAGCAGCCAAAATTCAGATTCAATTCATGTTTGGCTCAAACGTTGCATTATTATTTGTGTTCATGTGGCCTGTTAATTCTTTTTTTTTTTTTTTTACAATGAATCTACTATCAACATTGGGGTTAATTTTGGATCATTGGAACAAATATTTTAGCTAATTACCTTTTCTCACCATCTTTAGTTTCCTGTCAACTGTTTGACAGCTAGTGGTAGATAATGGATGTGTTTGACAATTTAGCCTTAGTCATCGTTGGCCTAACATGTTTGTTATTTCTGTTCTGTCATCATTACTACACATTTTCTTTGATTCTTTTTAAAATTAAAATAATTACTACAGAAATTAGATTCAGTTCAAGCATCATATGAGTATCTGCAAATGTACATTAAACTATTATGGGTTATGTTTTCCAGAATGACTTCCCAACAACAGCTGCTAATTAAACAATGAGAATGCATCCAGGAAATGAAACCAACAAACTGTATAATGAGGCTAATTACCTTCAAAAGAACAGACTTGATTGTTCTGACAGTCCCAGGTGAGCACACACACACACACACACACACACATGGGAATAGTCTTCCAGGAACAGGGGGGGGGGGGGGGGGGGGGGGGGGGGGATGCGGGGGAGGTATTTGATTGGTGACATCACTGTTGAACTGATGTTCTGAAGTAGAATCAGAGAGAGAGCTGAGAGAACACGGTTCATGTTATGACTTATAGCAACAGACAAATGATCAATGACCTCATGACCTCTGCCTCCTGGGTCCTATGTTTTTAGACCAGAACCCTATTTACATTAAAATCACCCATTTATATGTAACAAAACGTAGCATCTAATGCCTTCACGGCATGAAGGACTGTGATCTGAAATGAGGTTTCATTAAAAAAATTGTACCTGTACATATAAAATATGTTGTTCTCTTGAAATAAAATATACATGTTTATTCTCTCAGTATGAACTTTTCACCTAAACAGGCACAAAATACAAATTTGTTTCGTAAATTCTTACAATGGAGCTACATTGGAATAATTATTTTTATGAATCTTTGACCCAAACTGGTAAATGATTTATGGGTCAATGAATGACTTGAGAAATTGTAGTAGTACAGAGTATTCAGTACACAATGTACACAGTGTGATCTGTTCCTCTAAGCGTTGCTTTTTTTAGTTGGTGAGTAAAGAAAATACCCCATTTATTGCCTCATTTGATTGTTTTTTTCACTTTTTAACTGGTTGTTAAAGTAAATCATTAATGTCATTTACGTTATTCAACTCAGAACCAGGAACATTTGCTTCCTACGTTCACAGATATGAGCAGCTTCCTCAGAGATACCAGGTTGTGCTGATAATCAGATAACATGGGAGTCAGTGTGTTCCCTATTCTTCAGATCGGAGTTCAATCTCTCTTTTTCCTGGTATAGAATTTTTCTTATCTGAAGAGAGAGTGTAACAAGAGAGTGTTGTGTCTGTTGTGACAGTAAGTTATCTGGTTTCCAGAAGTTGAAAACCAGATAAGCTTGGTTTTTTGGAGTTTTTGTCTAACTCATGCGTATGTAAAAAAAAAAAAAAAAAAAAGATGCTTAAAACGCTGGCAAGAAAAATCAGTAATGGCCTGAATCACCTGAATGATTCTGGGCAATCATTTCTCTTTTATTTTCAACCCAAGTGACAAAAAGCTAGTTTTTTTATATCAACATCATAATTGAAAATGTGACAAATCTGGCCAAATGCATTTAAACCCATACATTATTGTGGGTTTATTACCATATTTTAGATTACAAAGTAAACAGCCAAGGGAGGTGGAATTTAATCATGAATCAAAGTTAGGATTGGATAAAGGAAGAGAGGTAAGTTTTGACATGGTTTGGACATGTACGCGTACTGCAGGTCAAAAAGAATATGCAGTAATGACATCAAAGGGTTCTGTTGACAGTACACACACAAGAACATGAGTTTAGTTGGTTTAAAAGTACATGAGCTAAAAAACAAAGTAAGACAAGGACAGACAAAAAGACAAAACCTGGAGCAGATCCCGGAGACCTTTCTTTAAGGAAACCTCCTGTTTAAATTGTTTTTTATCAGTAATTGCTCTTTCTCTAGGGAGCAGCCACCATGAATCAAGAGCTAAACAGGAACAAAGATCATATTAGTGATGCTCTTGCTGATTATAAGACTCTAAATCTTGTTATTTGTGGTGGCTTTCAAAAACACCAGAGAAAATGATGCATAATCAGCATTGACAGTCCCACGGCCCTGTGATCCTTATTCAGTTCAGTGTGTGTGACTGGAATAGCAGGTGACTTGTTTTGGTGCTGAGCCCCATATGTGCCACGTAGCGAGAATACGTGTGTGTGTGTGTGTGCTCTCTCTAGCCATTCATGTGTGGCTGAGTGCACTCAACAACAACAACACCCCATCACCAGACAGACAGTCCGGCCGGCAGGGACCCCTGTCCACCATCTGTGTGTGTGTGTGTGTAGCTGACATACACACATTAAAAAAAGACACACACACACATAAACACTTGCAGACTGGTAGTACTGATGGTCTGGCCTCCACCTGTCCCCCCTGTCATTATCTGGGAGGTGATGGAGGGAGAGAAATGAGGGAGGAGGCTGAGAAAGGAGGGAGGGAGAGAATAACGAGAGGGGAGGAAACAGGCCAGATAAGAGAAATAGAAAAGGAAAAGAGACAGAAAGGGCAGCGAACTTAGTGTGACAGAGTCGTGGCTGAAGAAACTGGATGGAGACATTGAGAGACTGCAGAAAAAAACTGATGTGACAGAAACAGAGAGATGGGATGAGGATGGACAGAGTGACGTGTGGATGATGAGTAAAAGGACAAATCAAAGAGGAAAGACAGGGAGGATGAGTGCAGAGAAGATTAAAACGTGAGCACATTTAAAATAAATGAAGAAGCCTGGTAATCTGATGAATTGAAGATTAGAAAGTAAAAAGTAGAGGAGTGCGACAAGGACATATGGAGGACGGACAACTGTAAAACATCAGAAATCAAGAGTCAAATTTGACCTGAAGAGGGAAAATACACATGCAATTTTTATTGTAAAAATGCTATGTTTTTTTAAATCGACTACTATATCAGAAAAGTTCAAACTCCTTATAATTCAAAACCTAATCTCTAATTTGGCAGTGCATTTGGACTTTTATATATCAGGCTAATAGACAAGGAAAAGCACCTTAATGTTTTAATGGACCCATTTGTCTTTTGTTAATCATAATCTAACTACAGTTTCAAAAATTGATAGGTGTAGGTGGAATATTTGAATATTTTTGCTGTATAACGGAGACTAGAGCTGTCAAGTCTCTGTCAGTGGTCAGAATATGGTCTGGCATTATCCTGCTAAAAATTCCATGAAAGTTCTGATTGAAACTTTCCGAGGACATTGTCTCGGCTGAAGCATATATTTCTTTAAAATTCCAAAATAGCCTCATTATATGATTGGTACCTTTCCATAAATACAGACTCCTGACGAGCCCCGTTCCCTCAATCCAGTCTGCTTCTTTTTTGTTCTTTGACATATACAACTATATTTCCTGAAATGAGTCATGGACTCATGTGACCACAGAACAAGTTCCTATTGTATTTCAGTTCATCTCACGAGAGTCCAGGCGCAGAGAGTTTCTGCAGAAAAGCCACAAGTTACTAATGCATTTTTATGCCATTGTATATCAAGCAAAGCAGTTCCCAAAGCTCTGACATCCAAAACAGCTGTGAGGTCACGGACATTCAGCTGCAGCTTCCTCCCTTGGCTTCACACAGGTCACATGTCAAATGTGTCAAACCAACATTACTTATTTCCTGGTGTTGAGAAACATTGTTTTGAAATATAGAGAGATTTGTTCCATGTTGTTCAGCGCAGCAAAATAATTTAACAACACAAAACAGAGGGTGTTAATACGTCGCTTGTTTAGGGTAAAACGAGCCTCAACATCTTTGCTGACAATTAGGAGATAGTGATGCTGACAGTGACAGTGCTTTAGTTCAATAACCTCTCAGTGGAATAGAGTGAGGTGAATATGGTCCTTGCATATTGGTGTGATGAAGCGGTTCATTGTCCATCTGTTTGGTGTTTAACTGCCAACATCTGGCACAACTCTGCACTTACACTGCCTCTGATTCATTGTTTTCT
>NC_024322.1:7520804-7537066 GCF_000523025.1 Cynoglossus semilaevis | reverse complement strand
GCAGCCACGTCTGCAGCAACTGTGCGAGCGTCTGCATTTGAGTCCAGGCAATTAGAGCTGACTCTGTCCTAGTCCAAGGATGTCCAAACTTGTTTCAAGAAAAGCCAGATTTAATTATCTGAAAAATACCTCAGGGCCAAATGCTACTGCAGGGCTGCTTAAGATTACAATTACAGTGGGTGGTGCACAATGCACTGCATCAGACACATCAATTCATGGCATGCAAAAAAATATGTTTGTTTATATGTTAATAAAAAATGTATCATGTATCAAATCATCATTTGAAAATAATTTCACCAAGAGTTGCTTTTGATGCAGAGTAACTGAGGGAGAAAGAACAGAAAGAGTTCTTAATATCAGCCCAGAAAAAAATCTTAAAATGTAAATAGATTAAAGTAAACTAAAAAAAATCTCAGATGGACAAAGGACAACGTCAAATTTGTCAAGACACTTTCAGTGGCAGAATAACCAACATGTCACAGACATATCACCCAGAATATTGAAAAAGCTCATGTTAGGCTGAATAGCTAGGTGTTAGCTAACCCCTCCTCCGAGGGTCAACTAAGAAGAAGTTAAACTGTTCTCAAAGTATAATACCATAGCATAACAACTACAGGTTAAAGAAAGAGGAAGTGGGTTAAGCACCAGCAGTTCTCACCCCCCTTTCACACCTCAACCCAGGTGATCATAACACCCTGCCATCAGGTCAGGGTGTGGTTTGTTCTGATTTGCTCTGCTGTGACAACTCTTTTTTTTTTTTTTTTTTTTGGTGTTCAGCTGCTCTGAGGCCAATTACCAGGATTTTACCAGCAGTCAGTTAGAACCTTCTGGTGTGAAGAGGTGAAACATCTTCAAGAAACCAGGACAAAAATGACCTGAATGACTGAGAACCAACACAGACAAGTGGATTACGATAGAAATTAATAAATAAATATACATTAACCTAATAGCTAAACATTGTCCATGTTTTAAACACCTGTCTGTTAACGCTGACAAATGTCTCACATAAACGCATTAAATGACAATTAGAGTTTACACTTAAATGAAGAATGAAGAAAACCATTTTGTGTAACAATTAATTTCACATAAAAATTTAATGGGAGTGACAGTTAAACTTGATGTCACATGAAGCCAAAAGCCATTCTGTCCTGCTGTTCTTTTCAGAGGTTTTTAGCCCCGGGGTTAACGCAGGATTAAATCAACTTTTCAAAGCTTTTGGAAACACACGCACGCACACACACACACACCCATCCCTCTGCCTCCATGCAATTCAGATGTCATATGTGTCTTCTCACTGGATCAAAGGGAGGTCACGTTAATTAGCCAATTTCACACTCCTGTGCCAGCATACATACACATTGTGCGCATGCATGCACGCACGCACGCGCACACCAACACACACGTACGTGACCCACTGTCACACAGACATGTTAATTAAAAAGCGCAGCACTGAGAACCAATGAGGCTCATTTATGATGAACTGTTGATCTGGGGAAGTCAAGCCTGACTGCTGTTCTGCTGTTTGACAGTTCCTTTCACTAGAAAGCACTGCTTCGTGGCTCATGTGCAGCATTCTGAATTATACATGCACAAACCATTGGGGGGGGGGGGGGGGGGGACAGATAACTTCTGTATTTGATTATAGGCCAAATGCTGGAGAGATGATCGACACATGACTGACTGCATGTAATACTGCATTGTTAAGTGTTAGATTTTGGCATTAAGTTCAGGGAAACATAATAATTCAGTAAAAAAAAAAAAAAAAAACAGAACAAAATCCAGGATCTTTTTGGCAACAATAAAAAGGGAATCTACAAGACAACAGTTCCGTAGTTCTGTAGTAAATATGAAAAAGTCCAGAGGGTGGGGTTAGCTGGTTAGAATGCTGTAGCCACAGAGCTTATGTTAATATTTTCTTTGTGCTGTAGGGGGCATGATTCACTGATTAGTCATTTTATCTCTTCTCTATTCTCCTTGTTTTTCAATGACAACAGTAGTTAGTAGTAATTACAGTATTTTAGATGTTTGGTTTGCAAACAAGGGTACTATAGAAAACTATTTGGGAACTGCCAACTTAAATTACATTCACATTCAATTTGGCAACGTTTTCTACATGGTCTTAAAAGCTTTTACGGCAAATTAGAAACAGCTCTTTAATACAGCACACACTGTGACCTTGTGGATCAAAATGGCAAGTGCGACTTGTTGTAGCATTGCAAACAGTGATTGACTTGGCTGGAGGTAGGATGCTGCAGTTAAACAATTTTGTTCTAGGTTTGTGGAGGCATCACTACATACAGGCTCCGGCTCCTGTAAATTAACTCATTAAACTTGAATCTAAGCTAAAATCCTTCACACAAACAAAGCTACACATGTTTAAAGGTTTAATAAAATAGTACGTCCTCCAAAACACACACTACAGAGTCCATCTGACCCATGAGTTGAAGAAGTTTTTACACTAAGTCAGCATATCCTTTCAGACAGAATGTTTTAGAGCTTATTTCTGATAATTTTCAACCAGAAAAGTTCCTTTTGAATACATTTACATGGAGAAAAGCAGCATTGCATCCACTCTGTTGCCGACTTCAGTATTTAAAGGATTGGTTTGTGGATTTGAATGTCTGTTTAGAAACAATACTGAGCTCCTCATTTGGAGACTGAAAACAGCTTTTCTTTGTTTCTATTGTTTCGTCTTTTCAAATTGACCATTAGAAGATCATTTAAGCACATTCAGAGTAAGTGACAAAGAACAAAAGCCTCTTGATTTAGTCTCACCCTGACTGCTGAAACCTCATTAGCTTCACATAAACCTCCGAGTAGGTTTTGCACAAAATGAGGTCTGTGGATTTCATTTCCTGCCACTTCCTTTTGAAAGCACATCAGGAGGGAGGAAGTGATTCACGCTCAGTTTGATCAGTAAGAAGGATCACAGGATATGTAAATAGCACAGGTAATGGCCAATGATGTTGAGCAACTGCTGGTGCTTACTCCCTTTAAACCATCCAAGACTGGAAACAACACAGAAAAAAAGGCAACAAATCCAACGAAATGTATGAGAGGAACAACTTTTTTTTTCATTTTTTTTTTTTTTTAAATTCAAGACAGTTTCCCAGTGTTTACCTGCCAGCAGGTTATCCTCCAGCAGCAGCAGCATGTCTGTTTACACATGTGCACATGAGAGACTCTGGAGATTTCAGCCATCTGTGCATGTTTGTGTGTTTCCTGCGTCTCTGCATGATCCACACCTGGTATGGACCCCCTACCCCTCCCCAATAACGCACAGTCTTATTGTAATGATGCACCTGCATGGACACACGTACCCCCCCCCGCCCCCCACACACACATGAAGTATCTTTTCCATCCTCTGATGACATCAAACAGTCGGTAGAATGTCGTCTTTTAACCCAAAGTTGGTGGTTTGTCCTCAGGTGCTGCTAGACCACATGCTGATGTGTCCCTGCGCCCAGACACTTGACCCCAAGATGTCCCAGCCAGATGTGCTAGTAGGCAGGGAATGCGAGTAAAAACGATGTGAGTGGATCTGCACATTTCAGTGAATGGACTGTGGTGTAAAAGCACAGTCGTTAGGTCTTCCTGTCCATCTGTCCCGCCATCAGACTGTACATCAACCCATCCATCTACCTCTGTATCATTTTTCATTTTAGCATTTTACCAACCATGTGCTACTATTGGCTGGTCTAGCTGACATGTGTGTCTGCCAACATGCTATGTCTCCTCTCTCATTTAAAGTCTTTTTTTCTATAGTCCAGTCCACAGACCATGAAAATCACCTGCAGTTTTTTTGAAACCATTTTATTAGCAAACTGTTCATGCAGATACTGTTTGTCAGACTGGACAGCTAATCCATGTGATCACATACGTCCTCGGCTGCACAGATTGCCCACATTAAAAGCAGAATCTTTCTAATTTCTTCAAACAAGAAATAATTTCCTTTGTTGAATATTTTTCTTGACTGAATTCATACCAGTTGAGTAATTAGTAAATGGAGAATAAATGCAATTTATATTGAAATCATTTCCCCACACTGCCACAGAGCTGCTTGCTAGCTGGCTAGTTCGCCTTAATGCCAAAGATAAAACTCATTAAATAAAAAATAACTTTGGTGTTCTTTTGGAGTTTCGGGCTTCACTTGTAGGCCTTCATTGTATTGTCTATGATCATCCAAGCACCCATTGATCTATCTGTAGGAGCTTAAGCTTTACACCAAGTCACCAGCCAATTACAGGACGGACCAACTCAACTCCAAATCTTCATTCATTCACACAGTGGTTTTTTGAGTCTTTAAAATATTTACTGTCATTAGAGCCAAAGTGAAAATCAGCCAATCAGAGACCAACCTCACACAATCAAAACAAGGCATGGCTGCCCAAATATGCCCCCTACTGGAGGATGATAATGGATGAGGACTCAATTTTTAAAAATGTTTTAGCAAGAAAACCCCACAGAAAACCCACATTAAAAAAACTACACCATTCTTAAATAAATGACTATAAAATAAACTCAACATGCCGAATGTTGAGGGCCAGACTCAACAGCTGATATGAATCCTACAACCAGATGGTTTTAGTATTTTTTAACAACCTAATGAGTTCTTGCTGCATATGCTCAAAATGTTTTGCCGTTTTAAACTGAACATGTGTTAGAAACGAAAAAAATTAATTCAGTTTCATAAATAAGTTTCTGTTCATTTTATTAACTATGTATCATGTTTGATTTTCCTATTTCTGAATCTCTATGAATCAATTCTCTTTTTCATTTTTATGTATTGTATCTTGCAGATGAAGTTTTTTTTATATCTTCCAGGTGAGTGACTTGAATTTAAGTTATTTTTCCTTGTAGTTTTTCTAAAATTGACATCTCAGTGCAAAAAGGGGAAATTTACTTTGAAACAAATCAATACGTGATGGAAATCAAGTGCCCACATGAAATGATATATCCAAATATAACTTGCAGCCTCAGGCATTTATTCTTAAAGCAATGTCTTCCAATCTGGGGGATGGAGACCCTTAAGGGAAAAGAGATTTATCTGATGGCAAATGAAATGATCAATAAAACAGGAGGAAGTTGTTTTCACAATAAAAAACAGAAGTGTTTACCTTTTTTAAGAACACTGAAAGCACAATTCACGACAATGTGGTTGAGAAATGTTCTAATACAGTATATTGTAATTTAAATATAAATTAAATTTTTGATTTAATGAACTGTAGTGTAGCGACTTTGGCACTCCTAAATTTTAATCATTTTTGTCAAATTTGATAAAAATGTGAAGTTGTACTTTAGCCTGATTTAATTGTTGACATATTGAAGATGATTTTGTTTCTGTTTAAGCTAACACTACAATCCTATAAATATTAGAAATGCTACAACATTCTTTCAGCACTACCAGTTATTTTTTAGCTTGGCATCACAAATCCAACAATTTTATAGATTTTGTGAAATTCTAATTGATACAAATGTCACCCGAACTGCCAAATGTGAATAAAGTGAACCCAAAATTAACATACCATTATTTCTGTTGATATTGGAAAGCACTATTCCAAATCATGGAATTGTAATGGTACCATGACAGCTTACAGTTCATTACCCAGAGCCCATTTCTTTGTACTCAGATAAACCCCTGCTGCTGGATTCCAGTCATGCTTCTTCATTGATTCTGCTCTGCTCTTATTGCAGTGTTAAATTGACTATGAATGGATGACATAGTGCTATCTGGAAAAGGCCAGGGGTCAAACCTTCGGGATCCTAAACAGCCTGGAGCAGATGCTGCTCTGACCCGACGACCTTGTTGAAACGGTCCTCGGAGGACGGCGCAAAAGAAGAACAAAGGGAGGAAAAAAAAGGAGGCTCTAATGCACGCCTGACTATAGAAAAACCGCACACCTGAACACATCACCGCCACAAACGCAGTGGCATTGAAACATTTGAAAAAAGGTGAATAGTTTTCTTACAGATTTGGCCTTCAATCAACACCAAGCCAGATGATTCCACCCCCGAGGTTTTTCAAAAATGCTATTCACTGTGAAATAAAAAAAAAATGTTGGCCTTGCTTTTCAATGAGACAGAGATAAAAAAGAGCCTTTTCAATAATGTTGTAAAGCTGCAAACCTTCACATCAACACATTCACTGCCGATCATAACAAAGACAACACAAACACAAAACATGCACCGCTAGAATAAGAGGCAAGACCTGCATCAAAGCCTTCACTCTGCTGTGCCGCCTCGCACTGATCTTTGTCTTGGAACAATACTGTGTACTGAGGCTGGACGTGGAAAATTATTGCAGAATATTAAGATATTGAGAAAAATTAATTAGATTTGCATGTTTATTATATATAAATAGACTTATTTGATTCTTAAAAAATATGCATCTTTTATACTGCCCCACTCTCTATAGTATGACAGTTTTGTAATAGGTTACTTCCATTTTCAGGATGGTTAAATCAAATTTAATAATATCCTCAGGCAAACCCTAATGTATAATTTCTCCTTTTACTTAATTATACTATTTTTGGGGAACCCTAGAGTCATTGCCTTGCTCAACATCTCACTAGCAATGTTTTAGCTCTAACAATAGGCCTTTTGCTAACTTCTAGCCTTTCTGTTTAGGTTTTCCAATATCAATTTTATAAGGTGATTTGTTGGTTAAGGTTTGCTGCTTTTGTACAGTTTTCTAACTCAGTTGTTGCAAATTTGGTAACCTACAATATAATGTTAATATAATTTAGTTTTTAGCCATTAGCAATCTGCTAACATTTTCACCCAATTACAAGTCCTTCCAACGTGTTGGCTAACATGTCTTGCTGGCTAACTTGTATGTTTTCACTGAATTACTATATCTATGCATCTTCTCTGTTAACATTCACATTTTGTATTTGTAAGCATGCCTTTATAACAAAACAAACCCTTTCTTGTGCCATCTTACTAAAATGCACATGAAAGCTTTATTTTGTAAAAATCTGTTCCAAACTGGAAGGGTTGGATTTTATTACATTACCAGTCGAGCACTAACACAATTCAATAAAATGCAGTGCATTTGTATAAAACTTAATTAAATTTCAGGAAGAGCAGATGGTCCTCAGGTATTTTTACATAACTGAATCTTGTCTTTGTTAAAAAGTTTATAGTTTAGACTCCCCTCATATAAAGGATGACAGACCAAACATTTCTATCTGGATTTGTCCATAAACCAAATATAGAGTAATAGACGAGGAAGATTAAACAAAACAAAGCATTTCTCCATTTCCTCTCATGGTGCCTGAGAGACATCTTTAAAATCAGCATCTCACACAAGTCACTAACAATAACATTTCCTTTAAAATGACACATGTTATTTGCCATGCAGGAAAATGCTAAATGAATACAAATTAATTTAATATGAACTATTTGACAGGTATGTTTTAACTACAGTGTTTCAAGGTCAAAACAGCCAGGAAAATGTGCAGTGAAGTACATTAGCTTATTTGAATCAAAAACAGAGGAACAGAAAGTTACAGCACTTACCTCCTGAAGTGAACAGATTGAGTGTAAGAGGTAACAACAGTTCATTCTTAGCACCAACCAACTACAACACTAAGTCAGCTTAGCAAAAAAAGAAAGAAAGAAAGGTGGCTGTTTGTGACAAGAACAAGTAAAACAACTCTTCCTCTTCCTGTTGTCAGCGGCCATCTTGAATCCTGTTGACTTGAATGGCAGCTGCCATGGAGGTGACAACTTCCTGTTCACTTCCTGTTTGTCAGTAATAATAATAGAATAATATCAAAAACAGTAATACTACTAATAAAATCATATAATAATAACATAAATATCATTATTACACACAATAACAATTTTAAATAATAATAATAATTATTATTAATAATATTATTAATTTGTCTTGAATCCTGTTGACTTGAATGGCAGCTGCCATGGGGGTGACAACTTCCTGTTCACTTCCTGTTTGTAAGTAATAATAATAGAATAATATCAAAAACAGTAACACTACTAATACAATCATATAATAATAACAAAAACATGATATTATTATTATTATTATTATTATTATGAATTGGTCATTATTTAGTAAAGGACAAACATTAGTGGCGCTTTGGCCCAGAGGCAATGTCTCTGTAATTGGTGTGAAACCCCAGGGTTCACTTCCTGGGCAAGATCGGCGACTTCTGCCCCTGCGACCGGGTAATGGATAAGCGGGCGAAAATAGATGGATGGATGGATGTATGGACAAACTCATCCTTGCAATTACCTACATACATAAGTGGACTTTTGGCTCTTTAAACACAAAATTCTCAGGCAGACCCCGTATTTCATGTTTTTATTTTTTCATGGAAACACTCAATATTTATTTATATTTATTTATATTATTTATTTATATTCTATCGTTCTGTTTATCATCCCTTACAATTCCTCATACATACATCATACTGTAGCTGATGGAAAATGTTTAGTGTTTAGCTTAAACATTTGCTGCTGTATGTTTGTATTTGCTGGTGCTGTAATCCAGACAGTGGGAAGTATTATAAATAATCATTATAGTTTTACTGAAACAACAGACCTAATGATGGCCATTGACTTCCAGCTCGTGCTGCACAGTGTGGTAGAACTCAAGGTGCTAAAGATGGTATGAACACTGTTTCATTTATAAACTGTGCTTTCACACACAGCCACATTAGTGTCAGCAGTGCACATACTGTATGGCTACAGGCCTCAGTGTAGTGCCTCGTATCTGCACCAGAGTACGTGTTCATCTCTGATACCAGCGACTGCACCACTGATTAAAACCATAAGACTGATACACAGCTTCATGTTGGCTTTAAACATCATCAGCACTGAGAGACACAGACTCAGAACTCAGAACAAGGTTAGAGAGCTGCAGGAGTATCAGAGTGGAAATCATATACACACACACACACATGCATCTGACATCTGCAGGCAACTGGTGCCATGGCAGCTAGCAGCTAATTGGATCATTGTCTGGAAAGGAGAGAGCAGTAGTGAGGGATGAAGGAAGAAAAAAAGGAAAGAGAGAGGAAAGCTGGCAGAGGAGAGCAAACAAGAGATTAATGAGACCAACCGCTCTCACAAGACTGCTGTGCAAGGTGACACTCTCCAGGGAAAAGTGCTGCAGATTTATGTTTTCAGTCCTTTATGCAAAAAAAAATATTTCTATGTAAAAACCATAAACTGCACCTGAGTGTACGTGCGTTGGTGTGTTCGTTAGCGCACGCAAGTGTGTGTGTGCACGGGCAGGTCGATTCGTAGCTCAATATAATATGTGATCTTTCATCACTCAGCCTGGTATGGCCTCAGAGCCTCAATAAAATAAAATACACTGATGTTTAAAGATGGATGACTGCAATATTTAAATTTCATGGAATAGTACACAAATTCATAATTTATAGATCCGCTCATCAGTTAACCCATGGGACATCACGTATGAGAGTGGTTTCTGGCAATGATGACATAAAGAAAATAATTTATATTTCTGCAGCTCTGGGAAGACTTTCTACCTCGTTTTTATGTCACATAAAATGTTTAATTCTCTCCCATCATCCCTCGGTGGGTTGGATTGATGCACATCTCTGTGCTGGAATGCATCTTCACTGATGTTCCCAGGTTATTGGGCGTTCTGGGTCAAATCTTGTGCCTTCCTCACATGGCCCTGCCAAATATTGGTTTACATTCCTGCAGCAAAAAAGCTCAGAGTGAGTGAAAGAATTCCCCAAGGTTTAACACATAGATCTATTGTTCAAGGTCACTGCGCACAGTCAATACCAAAAAAATGGAAAACATTTCATCCAATATGAAGTTGTTGTGCTCGTCCAAGCTGTGTGCACTGCAGACTGGCTATAGCAAAGCCAAATTATTGGGCAGAGTGTTACAGTTTGGGTTTTTGCAGTCTGCTCAAAATAACATTATAGGTGCTATGCAAAATAAACAAACATATATTTACAATTCAGCAATGACTTTATAATATTAATATATTATTATTATAATATTATATTAAATTATTATAATATACAGTGCATTATATATTATAATATTATAGTTCAACTATGAAGGAGTATGCTCAGATATTTTACAATCAACCATGTGCAGCTGTTGCTGCTGCTGGGAGAATAAGTATATCAGGACTGCTGCAATCAGAGGTTTGGACATAACTCACAATAAGAACAATTTTCAGGCCAAACACAATAAAGATATGGAGTAGCTCAGAGTCATTTTGCTTTTTTGCTGAGCCACAGTAATGTCCAGTCCTAAAACCAAAACTGACAGACATTGGACTGAAGCAGTATGGGTTAGAACCAGAATCACAAGTGTTATGTGATATATGTCATTTAATTTATTTACTGACTATTTATGTTCATGTTGCATTGCACTTTGAGTCAGTTATCAGGCAGAAAAACACCTTTATTTTGTTTTTAAAACAACCCAGACAAGCAGTTCATCTTAGTCTTAAGCGCACCAGGTATTTACTGTATATTATATTTTCAACAACAGCACTTTGCATCAAGTGTTTGATTTCTCCGCTCCTGTGTGCCTTTCCTCTGTATTCCTCCAGGTGAACTTAGCACTGTTTAAATCTTGCAGAGAGCACCCCAAGAAGCCCAGGCAGCCCATCTCATGGCATCAAAGTGAAAATCCAACTGAGAACACAGTCTCTGCACTACCACATTTGTTACTACTCCAGCCAAGGGCAAAGGCAAAGTCGAGTCAAAAGACAAAAGAGATCAGATCTGATCCACACACTTCTAGAAGTTCATATTCACACATAAAAAATGAAGGTGGAGATGATCTGGGTATTTTTTTTTTTTTTTACAACAGCATGAATATCTAGCACATCCAGGTGAGGGGTGACGCACGTTTCTTTCTTTTTTCTTTTTTTCCCCTCTTTGCTCTATTCTCATGTGAACTCATATGAACAATTTTATGGGAAGGTAAAAGGCAGAGAGGAGAGGTTCCAGAAAATGTCCACAACGAAATTTGTAGAAAAATGTGTGAACTTCGTCATGCAAGGGAACGTGGCTAAACTTAGCAAGTAGCTGTGAAAGAAACCAGAACATTTCATTTCAAAGAAAGCTTTCTTGTTAGAGGGTTGGCAGAGAGATTTTATCATTTGAATCATGGCAGTTCGAGTTAAGAAGGAAGATTTTCATTGATCTTTTAGTGAATAAAAGCACTGCCAAAAAATAAAGGGCTAATCTTTAAAACGTGGAAACAAACTTTTCCCTAATGGTTTAAACAAGCCTCGGTGTGTTTATCTTCATGCCTTGTGTGCACGTGTGTGTGTGTGTGTATATTTCCTGTGTGTATGTTTTACTGGAAGCTGTAGCCGAGGGAAGAATGACTCACACGGACAGTCTAGTGAGACAATGACGATGGCTGCAGGGTATCATTCTGCATGAGTGTGTGTGTGTGTGAGAGAGAGAGAGAGAGAGAGTGCGTGTCTGTGCGCGCGCGTGTGTGTTACAGTGCTGATTGAGGGAATGTCACAGTGCAATGAGAAGGAACCAGGCCAACTGCCACCAGAGCGCTGGCGGTCAATTTGGACGGACTGTCACAGTGACTCGCCTCATTTCTGCGTCGTCTCCTTCCCCCTGTTGCTCTCTGAGCACCAACGTCAAACTGTTTGGAGGATCAGTGTGTTCCTGTGTGTACGTGTGTGTGTTCGCAAGTGTGTGTTCGCTGGCCTATAGCTGACACCAGTATCGCCTTATAGCCAGATGGTAATGATGCCCCACTGGCCTCCATTTGGAACAAAAAACACTGACACGTTGTGAGTGGGAGTGAAAAAGCGATGAGCGGTGACAGGACCTAAAGCTTCTGCTGCCACCGCTGGACACAACAAGGATTAGCTCAAATACACACGCACGCACACACGCACACAGTTTTATCCTCAGTGCTTAGCTCTATTTATTGATGTATTTTAAAAACAGTGACAGAGTCTGCTGTAGTTGGGTGGATTCACATGTACACAAACCATAGCACCATAGTAGCAAACCTTAGTACCTCATAGTGGCCAGTAGTGACACATGTTTTTACAATGAGGCAGTGCCAGTTATTCTGGTCCCAGAACTGTTCAAAAATACTTCATATCTTAGCCACACATACATAGTGAATATATTGTAGAATGAGGGAGGATTTTCGGTTTCTCAGTTAATTTAGAATGATTTAAATTTTGTTTATATATTTTAACAGTGATTTACACAGGATTAAGGTGCTTGTTCAACCTTCAACCACTAGGCTTCTCCCACCTCCCAGGTTTAGTCCCAAAATTTTAACCTATTGAGTAATAACACATAAAGGTTGACAAAAACTATATTTGAATTTATTTTTTAATGAGTTAGATTTTTAGAAGTCAGCAGAAGCCACAGCATTAGCTAATTAGCGTGATTTACCAATGTTTGCTAAATGTACAGCACAATGGGCTACAATTGCTTATAAAGCACTATTAATTATAAGGAGAAAAACCCAAAACAATGTACTTTTGACTGAAATATGTTGGTACTCTTTACCATTTTATTTTATTAGCCTCATTGGATATTATGCACAAGCTATGCACATGTCATTGTTCATTCTACAAGTCAGTGGGCATCCCTTCAGGCTCTGGTGTTATTTGGGGAAGGCTACTAGGTTGTCTAATTCCTGGAGTGTATCCAAACTGTTATCATGTGCTACTCATGAGCCAAGGATTAGTCCAGTGTTGGAAAATCCAGGCACGACTAAGTTGGATTTCATCATCATTATCCTGGTGTGTTAGTCTAACATTTCCACCTTCTATTTCAGCTGGAATAACATACTAACAGCAGTGTTAGAAAACAGAGACCATTGTGTTAAAATCTCTGCCAGCATTGGTACTGTAGTGTATGTATACGGATGGGTAGAAAAAGCTTGGTTTTTGTGTTT
This sequence comes from Cynoglossus semilaevis, assembly GCF_000523025.1. Lineage (NCBI taxonomy): Eukaryota > Metazoa > Chordata > Actinopteri > Pleuronectiformes > Cynoglossidae > Cynoglossus > Cynoglossus semilaevis. The sequence continues at coordinate 7,524,145 of NC_024322.1, read as the reverse complement.
TAATTTGAACCATTCCAATGTATTTCTTCCTATTTAAACCAGTGCCAAATTCGGCCTCTTTAGATTTTCAGACTAAATAAACCCTCAACTTTTCATACAGTTTGTATTTGTCTTGCCTTTGTTTGAAATCTTGTGTCCATTCACTAGAGATGCAAAGTTCAGTGATTTTCATTTTAAAAATGTATCCAGGACTTACAGCACAACATAAACCTGGCTCACACACTGACACGCACACACACACAGAGTTCTTGTGACAACGTGCTGCAGGAAATTACAATCATCGGTGTGGAACTGGGTTGTGCTCTTTGTTCCAGTTCCATCACTGTAAACCCAAGAACTAAGACCTTGAATCTAAAGGAAGTTATTGTTTTCCCATGTGTGTAGACCTGTTGACCTGTTTGCCTGTGTGCATGTGTAATGTGTTACTAACGCCTTCCCTTTTCCTTTTCCTGTTCCACGACGCACAATGTATCAGGTGCAGAAAGCACAAAAGGCAGCCAACGCATGCATCAACAAATGAACGATTCTCACTCCTTGGTTCAGTGGGGAAACATATTGTTGTAAACCAACTACATACAGTATGGGTTTCTTAAATAGTAAATAGTGCAAACATCTTAATGTTTAATTTTCAGCTCATTCCAGTGTGATTTTTAATTTATCATTTTTGCATAAAATCCTGGACATAGAAAGAAAAGAGGACCCCTGTTTTAGATACTTAAGTAATGTGCTAAACAGCAATGTAATAAATACAACGTGGCAGAACAAAAGCTCAGGGATCAAGACTTTTAGCTTAATGGGCAGAAAGAATCACTGGTGCTCATTTAAATTTTCCACAAAAAAACCCCGTGTCTGGTGGTCATTGGTGGTAAAAAGAGACTTCACAGCTCACAAACCAGTGCACACTGTCGGAGCCATTCGGAGGCTAAAGCCATTCCAAAAAGTTAAACACACATATCTTATCAGCCTTTAAGTTTCAGAAGTTTCTCTTTTAATCTTCTCGTGCGCTGTGTAATTTCCTACTTGAGAAATTTAAATTGTTCCTGAAGGGAAAACTCTACTTGAACCTAAGTAAATATTAATGCACTCTGCTTGCCTGAAGACCATTTTCACAATCTCACATGTTAAAGTTGCCCTATTTGGTTGTGATTTAAAGACTGTCTAGGTAATTTTGAATGTAATTGGAAATAATTTAAAATTTAAACACACACCATTTATCAGTGTGAAGTACGGTCTGGTTGAGTGTAAATCTGTACATCACTCTCATGTTCCATTATTATCGAGTAACTTCCAAATTCAGCTAGTGAACTTTCTTGGTCACTTTGCAACTGTTGCCTGTAACCAAAGAGCTCCATCCTTCTATTATGTACGGTCTATGGACAATATCTACATAATCACCAGTTAAAACTAAAAGACTCTATGGACTAAATAAATAAACTAAAATAATAATAAATTATTATTTAATAAAATAAACCAATAATACTTTGGTCATTCTACAATGACATCCTTTTTTAAAATAAAAACCTCAACAGTTTGAAAATAAACAAATAGCCTTATATTTAAATTATTGATTAGAGAATGTTGTTGGAAAACAACAGTGATGGATTGTGTTTATATTCTAAAAAAACAGGTAGAGATGCAGGTTCAAGAAGTATTTATGAGTATTATAGATCAGGACCCCCGTACTGGACGTCATCTACAACTACTGAATAAATGATTTACTTCCAAAGAGAATTCAACACCATCTAACATAAAGGAGGGTTTTGGTAACTCGGCTCTAAACTGCAGCTGGTGCAATGAGACCAGTGAGAAGGTAGAAGCTGCTGCCACAGATAATCTCTGTCTTTCTCTCCCTCTTTTTGCTCTCACTCTGCCTCTCAATCTGTGCATGCACTGAATAATTTAAAGCCTTACAGTACAGCCAGTGATAAAGTCAACCAAAAGGCTGAGGCATTGCCTGAGACAGATGGAGATGATGGTGGAAACACCACTGCTGGAGATTTGGCTCCCCGTGATGGGCAGAGCGTGCAGAACTCATGGCCCAACAGAGGACATATTCCTACATGCCTGTGTCTAATAAAACCCCAGGGTTACATTTAAGTTGTACTTAGTAATTTTAAGGATTGTCTTGACAATTACAAGGGTTTATGCAGTCTAAGGCTGTGCTTTCAACTCTTAATCCAAATAATAATAATTTTAAAAAAAATTGGATTTTATTATTAAGTTTAAATGTGTGAAAGAAACATTTATAATAACGGAAGATAAAAAAAACAAGAATGATATTGTAAATAATAAAACAAGTATTATAATACACATTTACAAGTATTAATAATTTCTATAGTAAGAATAAGTCTATATAATCTACAGATAGTGAGGTAACTTCTTCAACTCCCATAGGTAGCTAAAATGAACACTCAAAATAATCTCACAAATAATCTTACAAATACTTCCAGTAATACGCAGTAACTACACGCACACGCTAAGATACGAGCTGAACTTTGCCTTTCCCCTGTCTGGAGGACTTTTTTTTTCTTTGGGTTTGTTTGATGGGTGATAATAAAGCGAGCCCCCTATCAACCAACAATACATCTTCTCAACTACATATATGTTGACGACTTATAAAAGCAAGGTATACATTTTATACCTACCTCCAAGTCTGTCCAAAAACACGTGAGGTACGAGAGCGATCGAACATGAGAGAGAAAGTGAAGTGGAGTGTGCAATGTAACGGAAGCCGAGAGTGACAGAGCGACAGCAGATTTGCGTTGATAGCAGGCTAATGTGTGTTTGACCTCCTGAGTGGCTGTAAGCAGCAGATAAGCTAAATACTTAATTGTCTGTGGACCTTCGCAGACACTTATTGTAATTAGTTCATCTATCTGAACGTGTAAAGACACAAGTTACACAGGCCGCTTCAATGACTCCGGAGATCCCAGACTCCTGACCTTTCACCTCCACTCACTAAGCCTCCGGGAGGTGAGAAAAGTCGATTTACCTTTTCCCACTCAATTAACGTCACTATATATATTTATATATACTGTATATATTTTTTTAAAAATACAGAAAAATGTGCTTACTTATTTCTAAGAATCTTGTCTTTTCTGGGAAGGCCGGAAGAAAAACCCTGGCTCAGGACGAGAGCAGGTGAACACTATCAACACTGAGTCAATCTTAAAGTTAGTGTTTGAAATTCAGGAAGACAGAGTCACAGCTAATCAGGTTTTTCATCCCATAATCTGGCAGCAGCAGAATTGAGTTTGGCAGCTTGAAACGACCCTGTGCACCAGGAAAGCTACAGCAGAGAAACACACCTGTCCAAGAGCAACACAGGGGGAGCTCACGCT
>NC_024322.1:7515015-7520762 GCF_000523025.1 Cynoglossus semilaevis | reverse complement strand
ATCTATTTTAATTAAAGAAAGTATTATCCTGTTTAATAAATGTTTTCTTTTGTGATTAATGGTGGAGTCTCCAAAACCAATTCAATTATTGCTTCAAATATCTAACAAACACATTACGAAAAAATAAAACAGAGAGTTTCACACACAGGAGGAGACAGGCTCTATTTCCACACACTTGATCAATAATTCTGTAATAGCATTTCAGCAGAGAGAAAACAAGATTCCACCGTGCTCCATTTACAGCCTTGTATTAGTACGGCCCCTGTCAACAGACTCTCACCAATAATGACGCTGGGACTAAGAAATTACTCCTATAGGCACCGCCGCCTGCTTGGATAGCTAAATGGGTCCCCAATAGGCCAACCTGGCCCATGGATAGGTGAGGGATTTGGAAGTAGCGCTATCCAGTTTAGACACACAGTTCACTGGAACGCAGGCAGTATTTCCAGTTGTAATACACTATTGATGTAAAAGCTCTGCTCACTTTCTGTTTCTTTCTGTATCAGATATTCCATCTCTGAACACTCTAAGTTAATGTACACTGCCTTAACTAGTGGGATATAATCAGTACCAGGGCAGCGTCAATTTTATTCTGTGACCATTCTTCCCCCACTCCACCATCATTTATTTTGTCTGTGCTGGCAGCCATGTTGTGTGGTGTAGATGAAACCCCAGGAATGTTCTGCCTTAGTGCACACACTTCCATTACTTTTTACAGCAACACTTCAAAAAACTTTATTATTTTTAAGATGATTTTCCATCACCTCTGAAAGGAAGAGATGAACGATCAGTAAAGCCAGACGAAGAGAAGTGTTTCATTGTGAGGTGACATTACCAGGAAGTGAGTGATGTGTGAGACGTGTGGCTGAGATTAAGCTGTAGTATTGATTGTGAAGCAAGTGTATTAGAAAAGACACAGCGTTTTTGTCCAGCCTTTCAAAGACGACGGTTTTTATCGACAAGATGGAAAAGAAAAATACACATTTGCAGTAATTATGCAATTAAGAAAATATTACCCAATTCTATTAACAAGCTATGCTAGTGTAAAAAGGCATGGTCGTGATATTGTGCCAAAATCCCATTTCATTACACTGGGCTCTCTGAATAAGTCCATTTTTCACTGGTGTGCAATTCATGCACTATTGTGATACTTGTCTTTCTCTCTACAAAGCAGTTTATTTCAGGCCTATTAAATAGGTAGCATGCCACAATGTGGACTAAGAGTCACTCAAATGAGCTGATATGGTTCTTTGGGGAGATAACGAGAATATGCTTTGGGGCAGTTCCAGCACATTTCTGTTTATTTGGGCTCTTAAAGAAAGCTGATGGCTGCTGTTTCTGGAAACACTTGCTAACACCACGCAGACTAATGTGCCTGAATATGATTATAAACAGCTCAATTGTCCCCGTTCTACATCTCTGACAAGAGGCAAATAAGCCTGAAAAACTCCCAATTCAAGCCGGCAGTGCTGGAGGAACAATGGTAATCTTCTGTGCACACAATACCTGTGTAAATGCAATGTATTTATTTACACACACACACAAAAAAATGTCAAAAGTGCAGTTAAAATGATTTACAGCAGAGGAGCGAACGTTGTATCCGTCCTTCCAGAGAAATACAATCACAATTTGGACTCTTTTAATGAGTTAATTAGCAGTTTCTATGTAAGAGGACAAACTTGCAGAGGGGATATGCTGCATACCAGCTCCCTTCCCTTCACCTAATTGATCCCCAATTAGTCATTAATTATTTGATTACCCCATTTAGTCTGTGTGTCTGGGTTTGTATGTCATCTCACATGGTGACAAGTTGGCTCTAATTAAAGAGCAGGACAGTCTCAGTAGCTCTGGAGAAGCCATTTGCAGGCAGGGGAGAGCAATAGATATTCATGAGATTGTTTTAATTTGTAATAAAGACTTAAATTACCACCAGTGTGGAGAACAGGAGCCGTTTTGCTGCGCTTATGTGATGGTGTTTCTCTATACACTTCGTGTCTATGCTCTTGCCAATGGTCGAACAGGGTGTTTCCATCTGCTTTAAATGGCCATTAGGAAGAAATAATGTGCCACCGTGTAACTCATAATTAAAGTCATCTGGGTGTCCATGTAAGGGTGATTTCAGTCATTTAGAAGGTTATATTTGAAGTTTTCCACCAGGACTGACAAAGTGACGCGCTGCAGGTGAGACGAAAGTGACAAAGACACAGAAGAAAACTTTAAACTGGGAGGTCTTTAGAAAGTGAAAGGGACGGATTTGTTTAAGCGACTGTAAGCACCGAACACAGCGCTCATATTCTCTTACCAGAAGACGACGATACAGACACAGCTTGAACTCCATTGACCATGAGTCGAGTGTGTTGACACAACAATGCTGTTAAATCACAGGATGAACCAGTCCACAGCCTGTCCTGCACTGGGAAGGGGCACCAATAAAAATCATTGGTAGGAAACAGAAAAAGGCAGGAATCTAGAGCTCGGGGCACCAATAAAAATCATTGGTAGGAGGCAAGGAAACAACAGAAAAAGGCAGGAATCTAGAGCTTGGGACTGAGACTTTGAAGGTACGGGGAATGAAACGTAAAAGTAAAACGATCCTTCTTAAACTTTGTGAATTTATGGGGGAATGAAACGTAAAAGTAAAACGATTCACAAAACGATTCACAAATTCACAAAGTTAAACTTTGTGAATTTATACTCAATCCAAATACTGACAACAACAAAACACATAGAGAGTCACCTGCAGATTCTACCATTTATTACACATATTACATTCTTAAATAAAAATGCTCCACTTAACAGTTCTTGCATAGATATCTTACAATACCAATTTAGAAAAAGAATTATGAAACAGACCAGTAACAAAAATAAATTTTCTTCTTCCTTAATAAAGAACATTACCATACTAACATCATATAATACAAATAATATTTTAAACACTTTGTACAGCAAAAAATTGAAGGAGAACTCAATGTCAAAAATAAAATAAAATAATAACAATAATTAAAATAAAACACACACAACAGATGTGAATGTGACAGACGGCAGAAAAGGCGGGTGAGTGACTGACTGTGGATCAGAAGTTCAACGTGACAGAGCCCCCGTGGCACGGGTGCAAGAAATGTGATGGTGAAAATACATTTATGATTTTCTTAACCTTTCTCATGTCTGTTTGTCCCATAAAACACACAGTTGTGTTTTTTTAAAAACAGCTGTTTGTGGTTACAAAACACATTGAATGTTGCTGTAAATAGAAGCCCGGTCAGATCATTGAGAATGTGTGGCCAAGAGGATCGGTACCACGCTACAATCTTTCAGGCTTATTGCGAACAACATCGAGAGAATTTGCTTAATGATTAATTTTGATAAATCTGTAATTTGATGAATTATCAAATTAGATTCAACCTTTGATTACAGTACATAAGTACTATACTAGTACATAAACCTGTATCAGAAATCAGGTTTAACGTGTACAGACTTGTTCGCAGTAAACTGAAAGACAAATCAGAATTATGTGTGATACCAAACCTCTTCAACCCTCAGGTGATGAAACTCTCAGAGGTCTCTCTGAAATAACAACCATGTATCACACATCAGGAACCAACAAGGATGAAAGAGCACCAGGTAAGACGGGTCAGGTTCAGGAAAACTGACCAAAACACAAGAAGCAGGAAGGATGGAATGTTATCGCAATCTCAATCCGGGAACTGTGTAGAGCAGCCTGGGAGCTCCAGCCAGAACCTCAGAAGAGTTGGGAGGAGTTGAAGCATGCATGGCCCCCAGAAGGCTCTGACAGTTGTGGTTTTGGTGTGAAGAGGGTCTAACGTGGGTTAGTTAACACACAGAGACTGAAGAAGTGGAGTTAAGGTCTATGATTCTTCAAAACAGGATAGACAAACACGGCTGTTACAGACGGACACTCCGGGATGCGACCGATACCAAGAAAGTTCAACCGAGTCACACACTGACCAGGTGGTAAAATACAACACATATCTCCAGACTGATTGTGATGAAAGAAAGGCATTGCACTGGAAGTGTAAGTAGATATGTCAGTCTGACAGATTGCAAATGGACCGTACTGTAAATGGTTCTCGGTGGCAAAGTGCATCCTGGATGTGGAACGAAATGTTAAGTGAATATTTGAGAGAGTGCTCCAACAGACTATGCTAGCAGTGCGCGGAACAAGAGAGTGCAATAGCTAAGTATGATCATGTAGTGCAATGGTTGCATGGACTAAAGCAAATCTATTGAAAGGCCGCACGTGTCTGAGACAGTGCTGTCGCCACATATATACGGCTAAAATTCACACAGAGCGGTCTGTAAGAGCTCAAGCTATTTACAAAAGCTGCCAGTAGAAACAATCTTTCTTCAGGGTGACATGGCTGAAAAGTGTGGAAAATGAGGCCTGGTTCATGTCCACACAGGATGATGTCTACAGGCTGTTTTCACACTGGCGCTGAGAGCGACTCATGTCAGGTTGTAAATCTAAAAATTGGCTGAAACAAGGTCATGGAGTGTGGCATGTTGGCACATCTCTTTTCTCACAAATATGTTTCCTCCTGTTAGTTCTCCGGGTTCTGGGATTTGCAACAGAAAATGTATAACATGTTCCTGGTGAACACTCGCAGAAAATCTTGCCTTACCATATCAGCAGTCAACAGTTACTCAAAGAACCTGTCAAGACGACCTTGTACTTGTCTAGAAAACATTGGTAGAGTGCCAATGGTGTCAATGTGTCAGGGTTTGTCTGTAGGGTACAAAACAATGCAGAGATTTTCTAACTGACTCCTTTACAAATGCCAACATCCAATGCCAACACCAACCCACATGGCAGCACTGGTCTGGCCATCACATGAACTACAGAAAAGCAATGAAACATGGACTTTGAGTGGCCCACACCTGGTATCCCTAATGACGGTAATGAATAATAAAGAATGTTTTGAAATGAAGTCCACAGCCTTAAAAAAGATGTGCACCGCTGGATACTGGTCTGTTAAGTGGTTATGTCTTTGTAATTATTATCCATTAACCACTTAAGATGAGTAACCAGGAGTGGCTGTAGAGCAGTGGATGGTGGTTGGGGGGGATCTTTTACACAGAGAGATACGGGTTAGCATCAAGCAGTGTAACCCTACGTAAATAAGAAACAGAATGGTAGCATCAAAATGGTCAGAGCCAAATCCCTTTTTGTAGATTGATTTACTAGCTTTTGCAATCTTACATGAAGAAAACAGGTAATATGAATGGGCCAGAAAGTGATCAATTTTGCTTCGTAGGCTGCTCAGACATTTGGACCAGTGTCCCTTCAGTACAACCCTCTGTACCACATCCAGCTCAGCTGCCATCAGTTGGTACAGAACAGTGGTACATCATCTTTACATGTCAAACAAACGGTGAAATCATTTGATCACACTGAAATATGAGACTTGACGGTGCTATCTGCAGTGTGCTAAGAAGCTATCTGGTACTAAAGCTACTTCACTCCTGCTCAAGCTGCTAGCGCCACTATAGTGGGCACCCTATGTGACCATGTGAACATTATTTTACAGTTGTGAACAATGAGTTTGACTCCGGCTGATGGTGAACAAAAGAAGAAAAATTACAGAAAGTATCATCACGTGTCAAAGGGAAACTGTCCCTCTCTTCTCAGATTTCATCCGTCATAAATTTTCTGTGTCTTGGCCTCTCAGCTCGTTCCTCTACATCCACTACATTCACAGCAGTTAACTTGCAAATATGCAAATCTTTGG